>NC_091233.1:5755035-5925035 GCF_040958095.1 Procambarus clarkii | reverse complement strand
ATACAGTCTGTCTGGATCATACAATCAGTCTGGATCATACAGTCTGTCTGGATCATACAGTCTGTCTGGATCAAACAGTCTGTCTGGATCATACAGTCTGTCAGGATCATACAGTCAGTCTGGATCATACAGTCTGGATGGATCATACAGGGTGTCTGGATTATGCAGTCTTTCTGGATCATGCAATCTGTCTGGATCATGCAGTCTGTCTGGATCATACAGTCTGTCTGGTTCATACAGTCTGTCTGGATCATACAGTCTTTCTGGATCATGCAGTCTGTCTGGATCATACAGTCTGTCTGGTTCATACAGTCTGAATGGATCATACAGCCTGTGTGAATCATGCAGTCAGTCTGGATCATTCAGTCCGTCTGGATCATACAGTTTGTCTGGATTATACAATGTGTCTGGATCTTACAGTCTGTCTGGATCATACAGGCTTTCTGGACCTTACAGTCTGTCTGGATCAATCAGTCTGTCTGGATCATACAGTCTGTCCAAATCATTCAGACTGTCTGGATCATACAATCTGGGTGAATCATACAGTCTGTCTGGATCATACAGTCAGTCTGGATCATACAGTCTGTCTGGATCATACAGTCTGTCGGGATCATACAGTCGGTCTGGATCATACAGTCTGTCTGGATCATACAGTCTGTCGGGATTTTACAGTCGGTCTGGATCATACAGTCTGTCTGGATCATACAGTCTGTCTGGACCATACAGTCTGTCTGGATCATACAGTCTGTCTGGATCATACAGTCTGTCTGGACCATACAGTCAGTCTGGATCATACAGTCTGTCTGGATCATACATTCTGTCTGGATAATACAGTCTGTCTGGATCATATAGTCTGTCTGGACCATGCAGTCTGTCTGGATCATATAGTCTGTCTGGATCATACAGTCTGTCTGGGTCATACAGTAAGTCTGGATCATACAGTATTTCTGGATCATACAGTCTGGATGGATCATACAGAGGTGCAACTGGTACTCTGAGAGAGAACTCTATCAACATCAGAGGTCCGAGACTGTTCAACACGCTTCCACTACACATAAGGGGCATAACTGGCCGACCCCTAACAGTGTTCAAGAGAGAACTGGATAAGCACCTCCAAAGGATACCTGATAAACGAGGCTGTGACTCGTACGTCAGGCTGCGAGCAGCCGCGTCCAACAGCCTGGTTGATCAGTCCGGCAACCAGGAGGCCTGGTCGACGACTGGGCCGCGGGGACGCTAAGCCCCAGAAGCACCTCAAGGTAGGTACAGTCTTTCTGGATCATACAGTCTTTCTGGATCATGTAGTCTGTCTGGATCATATATTCTGTCTGGATCATACAGTCTGTCTGGATCATACAGTCTTTCTGGGTCATACAGTCTGTCTGGATCATACAGTCTGTCTGGATCATACAGTATCTTTGGATCATACAGTCTGTCTGATCATACAGTCTGTCTGGATCATACAGTCTGACTGGATCTTGCAGTCTGGATGGATCATACAGTCTGTCTGGATCATACAGTCTGTCGGGATCATACAGACTGTCTGGTTCATACAGTCTGAATGGATCATACAGCCTGTGTGAATCATGCAGTCAGTCTGGATCATTCAGTCTGTCGGGATCATACAGTTTGTCTGGATTATACAATCTGTCTGGATCTTACAGTCTGTCTGGATCATACAGGCTTTCTGGACCATACAGCCTGTCTGGATCATACAGTCTGTCTGTATCATACTGTCTGTCTAAATCATACAGACTGTCTGGATCATACAATCTGGGTGAATCATACAGTCTGTCTGGATCATACAGTCTTTCTGGATCATACAGTCTGTCTGGATCATACAGTCTGTCGGGATCATACAGTCGGTCTGGATCATACGGTCTGACTGGATCAGGCAGTCTGTCAGGATTATACAGTCGGTCTGGATCATACAGTCTGTCTGGATCATACAGTCTGTCTGGACCATATAGTCTGTCTGGATCATACAGTCTGTTTGGATCATACAGTGTGTCTGGATTATACAGTCTGTCTGGATCATAGAGTCAGTCTGGATCATACAGTCTGTCTGGATCATACAGTCTGTCTGAGTCATACAGTCTGTCTGGATCATACAGTCCTTCTGGATCATACAGTCTGTTTGGATCATACAGTCTGTCTGGATCATACAGTCTGTCTGGATCATACAGTCTGTCTGGATCATACAGTCTGTCTGTATCATACAGTCTTTCTGGATCATACAGTCTGTCTGGATCATACAATCTATCTGGATCATACAGTCTGTCTAGATTATACAGGTTGTCTGGATCATACAGTCGGTCTGGATCATACAGTCTGTCTGGATCATACAGTCTTTCTGGATCATGCAATCTGTCTGGATCATACAGTCTGTCTGGACCATACAATCTGTCTTGATCATACAGTCTGTCTGGATCATACAATCTGTCTGGATCATACAGTCTGTCTAGATCATACAGTCTGTTTGGATCATACAGTCTGTCTGGATCATACAGTCTGTCTGGGTCATACAGTCTGTCTGGATCATACAGTCTGTCTGGATCATACAGTCTTTCTGGATCATACAGTCAGTCTGGATCATACAGTCTTTCTGGATCATAGAGTCAGTCTGGATCATACAGTCTCGATGGACCATACAGTCTGGATGGATCATGCAGTCTGTCTGGATCATACAGTCTGTCTGGATCATTCAGTCTGTCTGGATCATACAGTCTTTCTGGATCATGCAGTCTGTCTGGATCATACAGTCTGTCTGGATCATACAGTCTGTCTTGATCATACAGTCTGTCAGGATCATACAGTCTGTCTGGATCATACAGCCTGTCTGGATCATGCAGTCTGTCTGGATCATAGAGTCTGTATGGATCATACAGCCTTTCTGGATCATGCAGTCAGTCTGGATCATACAGTCTGTCTGGATCATACAGTTTGTCTGGATTATACAATCTGTCTGGATCATACAGTCTGTCTGGATCATACAATCTGTCTGGATCATACATTCTGTCTGGATCATACAGTCTGTCTGGATCATACAGTCAGTCTGGATCATAGAGTCTGTATGGATCATACAGCCTTTCTGGATCATGCAGTCAGTCTGGATCATACAGTCTGTCTGGATCATACAGTTTGTCTGGATTATACAATCTGTCTGGATCATACAGTCTGTCTGGATCATACAATCTGTCTGGATCATACAATCTGGGTGAATCATACAGTCTGTCTGGATCATACAGTCAGTCTGGATCACACAGTCTCTCTGGATCATACAGTCTGTCTGGATCATACAGTCTGTCTGGATCATGCAGTCTGTCTGGATCATACAGTCTGTCTGGATCATATAGTCTGTCTGGACCATGCAGTCTGTCTGGATCATATAGTCTGTCTGGATCATACAGTCTGTCTGGGTCATACAGTAAGTCTGGATCATACAGTATTTCTGGATCATACAGTCTGGATGGATCATACAGAGGTGCAACTGGTACTCTGAGAGAGAACTCTATCAACATCAGAGGTCCGAGACTGTTCAACACGCTTCCACTACACATAAGGGGCATAACTGGCCGACCCCTAACAGTGTTCAAGAGAGAACTGGATAAGCACCTCCAAAGGATACCTGATAAACGAGGCTGTGACTCGTACGTCAGGCTGCGAGCAGCCGCGTCCAACAGCCTGGTTGATCAGTCCGGCAACCAGGAGGCCTGGTCGACGACTGGGCCGCGGGGACGCTAAGCCCCAGAAGCACCTCAAGGTAGGTACAGTCTTTCTGGATCATACAGTCTTTCTGGATCATGTAGTCTGTCTGGATCATATATTCTGTCTGGATCATACAGTCTGTCTGGATCATACAGTCTTTCTGGGTCATACAGTCTGTCTGGATCATACAGTCTGTCTGGATCATACAGTATCTTTGGATCATACAGTCTGTCTGATCATACAGTCTGTCTGGATCATACAGTCTGACTGGATCTTGCAGTCTGGATGGATCATACAGTCTGTCTGGATCATACAGTCTGTCGGGATCATACAGACTGTCTGGTTCATACAGTCTGAATGGATCATACAGCCTGTGTGAATCATGCAGTCAGTCTGGATCATTCAGTCTGTCGGGATCATACAGTTTGTCTGGATTATACAATCTGTCTGGATCTTACAGTCTGTCTGGATCATACAGGCTTTCTGGACCATACAGCCTGTCTGGATCATACAGTCTGTCTGTATCATACTGTCTGTCTAAATCATACAGACTGTCTGGATCATACAATCTGGGTGAATCATACAGTCTGTCTGGATCATACAGTCTTTCTGGATCATACAGTCTGTCTGGATCATACAGTCTGTCGGGATCATACAGTCGGTCTGGATCATACGGTCTGACTGGATCAGGCAGTCTGTCAGGATTATACAGTCGGTCTGGATCATACAGTCTGTCTGGATCATACAGTCTGTCTGGACCATATAGTCTGTCTGGATCATACAGTCTGTTTGGATCATACAGTGTGTCTGGATTATACAGTCTGTCTGGATCATAGAGTCAGTCTGGATCATACAGTCTGTCTGGATCATACAGTCTGTCTGAGTCATACAGTCTGTCTGGATCATACAGTCCTTCTGGATCATACAGTCTGTTTGGATCATACAGTCTGTCTGGATCATACAGTCTGTCTGGATCATACAGTCTGTCTGGATCATACAGTCTGTCTGTATCATACAGTCTTTCTGGATCATACAGTCTGTCTGGATCATACAATCTATCTGGATCATACAGTCTGTCTAGATTATACAGGTTGTCTGGATCATACAGTCGGTCTGGATCATACAGTCTGTCTGGATCATACAGTCTTTCTGGATCATGCAATCTGTCTGGATCATACAGTCTGTCTGGACCATACAATCTGTCTTGATCATACAGTCTGTCTGGATCATACAATCTGTCTGGATCATACAGTCTGTCTAGATCATACAGTCTGTTTGGATCATACAGTCTGTCTGGATCATACAGTCTGTCTGGGTCATACAGTCTGTCTGGATCATACAGTCTGTCTGGATCATACAGTCTTTCTGGATCATACAGTCAGTCTGGATCATACAGTCTTTCTGGATCATAGAGTCAGTCTGGATCATACAGTCTCGATGGACCATACAGTCTGGATGGATCATGCAGTCTGTCTGGATCATACAGTCTGTCTGGATCATTCAGTCTGTCTGGATCATACAGTCTTTCTGGATCATGCAGTCTGTCTGGATCATACAGTCTGTCTGGATCATACAGTCTGTCTTGATCATACAGTCTGTCAGGATCATACAGTCTGTCTGGATCATACAGCCTGTCTGGATCATGCAGTCTGTCTGGATCATAGAGTCTGTATGGATCATACAGCCTTTCTGGATCATGCAGTCAGTCTGGATCATACAGTCTGTCTGGATCATACAGTTTGTCTGGATTATACAATCTGTCTGGATCATACAGTCTGTCTGGATCATACAATCTGTCTGGATCATACATTCTGTCTGGATCATACAGTCTGTCTGGATCATACAGTCAGTCTGGATCATAGAGTCTGTATGGATCATACAGCCTTTCTGGATCATGCAGTCAGTCTGGATCATACAGTCTGTCTGGATCATACAGTTTGTCTGGATTATACAATCTGTCTGGATCATACAGTCTGTCTGGATCATACAATCTGTCTGGATCATACAATCTGGGTGAATCATACAGTCTGTCTGGATCATACAGTCAGTCTGGATCACACAGTCTCTCTGGATCATACAGTCTGTCTGGATCATACAGTCTGTCTGGATCATGCAGTCTGTCTGGATCATACAGTCTGTCTGGATCATGCAATCTGTCTGGATCATACAGTCTGTCTGGATCATACAGTCTGTCTGTATCATACAGTCTTTCTGGATCATACAGTCTGTCTGGATCATACAGTCTGTCTGGATCATACAGTCTGTCTGGATCATACAGGTTGTCTGGATCATACAGTCGGTCTGGATCATACAGTCTGTCTGGATCATACAGTCGGTCTGGATCATACAGTCTGTCTGGATCATACAGTCTTTCTGGATCATGCAGTCTGTCTGGATCATACAGGCTGTCTGGACCATACAATCTGTCTTGATCATACAGTCTGTCTGGATCATACAATCTGTCTGGATCACACAGTCTGTCTGGATCATACAGTCTGTTTGGATCATACAGTCTGTCTGGATCATACAGTCTGTCTGGATCATACAGTCTGTCTGGATCATACAGTCTGTCTGGGTCATACAGTCTGTCTGGATCATACAGTCTGTCTGGATCATACAGTCTTTCTGGATCATACAGTCAGTCTGGATCATACAGTCTTTCTGGATCTTTGAGTCAGTCTGGATCATACAGTCTGGATGGACCATACAGTCTGGATGGATCATGCAGTCTGTCTGGATCATACAGTCTGTCTGGATCATTGAGTCTGTCTGGATCATACAGTCTTTCTGGATCATGCAGTCTGTCTGGATCATACAGTCTGTCTGGATCATACAGTCTGTCTGGATCATACAGTCTGTCTGGATCATACAGTCTGTCTGGATCATACAGTCTCTCTGTATCATACAGTCTGTCTGGATCATACAGTCTGTCTGGATCATACAGTCTGTCTGGATCATACAGTCTTTCTGGATCATACAGTCGGTCTGGATCATACAATCTGTCTGGATCATACAGTCTTTCTGGATCACGCAGTCCGTCTGGATCATACAGTCCGTCTGGACCATACAATCTGTCTTGATCATGCAGTCTGTCTGGATCATACACTCTGTCTGGATCATACAGTCTGTCTGGATCATACAGTCTGTCTGGATCATACAGTCTGTCTGGATCATACAGTCTGTCTGGATCATACAGTCTGTCTGGATCATACAATCGGTCTGGATCATACAGTCTGTCTGAATCATACAGTCTGTCTGGATCATACAGTCGTTCTGGATCATACAGTCTGTCGGGATCATACAGTCTGGATCATGCAGTCTGTCTGGATCATACAGTCTTTCTGGACCATACAGTCAGTCTGGATCATACAGTCTGGATGGATCATACAGTCTGGATGGATCATATAGTGTGTCTGGATTATGGAGCCTTTCTGGATCATGCAGTCTGTCTGGATCATACAGTCTGTCTGGATCATACAGTCTGTCTGGATCATACAGTCTTTCTGGGTCATACAGTCTGTCTGGATCATACAGTCTGTCTGGATCATACTGTATCTCTGGATCATACAGTCTGTCTGATCATACAGTCTGTCTGGATCATACAGTCTGACTGGATCATGCAGTCTGGATGGATCATACAGTCTGTCTGGATCATACAGTCTGTCAGGATCATACAGACTGTCGGGATCATACAGTCTGTCGGGATCATACAGCCTGTCTGGATCATACAGTCTGTCTGCTTCATACAGTCTGTCTGGATCATACAGTCTTTCTGGATCATACAGTCTGTCTGGATCATGCAGTCTGTCTGGATCATACAGCCTGTCTGATTCATATAGTCTTTTTTTCTAGATCAAATAAGCTTGAGAGACGCTGGGCTGGCACACCTGCGGTAATATAAAGACGTGTTTGGGGCGTCGTGTTTGACACTCAGATGCGATTACACACATTTACACACTTACCCCAGTGTTGCGCCGTAAGCCACGTCGTGGACTTGCAACCGAGATTTGCGCGTTCCATCCTAGCGGCAGGACAATAGCGTTTAAGGTACGGTTGATTTTACCTGATGCTCTGTTCTCTTGAAATAAAAATAGGATGGTTGGAGGCAGACTGTTGCTCTGAGTCGCATCCAAGTGAATGGTTGGAAGTCATTACATTCGAAAATTGGCGATTTGAATGGCTGGATCCTACAAGCACAAACAGGTGAACGCAAAACATAAGGTGTTTGTGGTGTATATGTGAGTACTCATCCAGTTGTCCTTGCACGCCAGTTTTCTGCTTCTGAACATCGCCATTCAATCATTTCCTTTAAAAAGTCTTACTGTTATATATGTAGTAGGCATCCTTCAGTCTCGGGAGACTATGGAGTTGCGCCCTAGTTGTCAATCTTGGTGCAGCGTCTGGTGTGACAGATGAGGCCAATCCGAGAGTGGCAGTCCATCCCACACAGAGCACAAACGAAGTCCGATTCTGGTCTGTCTTCCTGGCTACCGGCTTTCCTTTTCTGTCTCTTTGCCTCCGATTCCTTGGCAAATGACTCCTCGAACTTGGAGAGACCTCTTTGAACAGATTGTCTCCAGGCTGAACGGTTTGAAGCCAGTGTTTCCCATATAGAAAGATCGACGTCCATGGCTTTCAGGTCCCTTTTGCATACGTCTTTGTACCGTAGCTGGGGCTTTCCTGTTGGACGCGTTCCCTGCATCAGCTCTCCTTACGGGAGATCCTTGGGGATCCTGCCCTCGCCCATTCGCACAACGTGCCCGAGCCAGCGCATTCATCTCTGTTTCAGCATTGTGTACATGCTGGTGATTCCTGCTCTCCCCAAGACGTTGTTGTTTGCCACCTTGTCCTGCCAGGTGATGTCCAAGATGTGTCGAAGACAGCGCATGTGGTAGGCATTCAGCTGTCTTTCCTGACGGGCACGGAGTGTCCAAGACTCACTGCCATAAAGGAGAGTGCTCAGGACACAGGCTCTGTAAACCTGAATCTTAGTATACTCAGTTAGCCTATTATTATATATATACTGTTATATATAAGCTGTTATGTTATATATATATATTGTTATATATATACTGTTAGTTATAAGCCTAGAAACCCACTTCGGCCAATCATCAGCCAGATACCCACACCCACGTACAGACTGGCGAAACGACTCAACGGCTTGCTGACTCCTTATGTTCCTTGCGCCTTCAGCCTGAAGTCTCCAAAGGAATTTGTTGACTTACTGCGGGGAACACGGGCCACAGGGATACGAGCCTCGTTGGGCGTAGAATCACTGTTTACCAACGTACCTGTGGATGAAATAATCGGGATGATAGCCGACAGAGTGTATCGTGATCCGGCCTGTACTCCTCTTGACATACCAGAAAACATTCTAAGGAAACTACTCCAAGCTTGTACTAAAGAGGCACCCTTCTTGAGCCTGGATGGACACATGTATAAGCAAGTAGATGGGGTCGCCATGGGTTCTCCCCTAGGTGTCCTGTTTGTAAACTTCTACATGGGTACCATCGAGCAAAAAGTCTTAGTCGACATGATCTTGAAACCGACCACATACTGCAGGTATGTTGACGATATTTTTACACAGGTACCTGATGTCAGACATCTGCAGGAGCTGAAGGAGGCATTCGAGCAGAGTTCTGTGTTGCGTTTCACTTACGAGATGGAGAAGGATGGGAAGCTACCTTTTCTAGATGTAACAGTCATGGAAAGGAGCGGAGTTTTCCACACTGCAGTCTACACTAAGGAAACAAACATAGGAATGTGCCTGAATGCCAACAGTGACTGCCCAGACAGGTACAAGAGGAGTGTTGTTAACGCTTATGTCGACCGTGCTCTCAGCCACAGCTCAGAATGGAAGCAAGTCGATGAAGAACTCTGTAGGGAAAAGCAGGTCCTAGTCAACAACGGCTTCTCCAATGGTTTCGTCGAAGACATCATAAGAAGGAAAGTGAAACGCCATGCAACCTCTGAAGAGACAACTAACACAACACCTATACCCCCTATTAGACTATTTTACAGGAACTTCTTTTCCACAGCTCATAAAACGGAGGAAAGGGTCCTGAAAGATATTGTTAATAGAAACGTTATCCCTACAGACAAAAATCAGAGGATACAACTGACGATTTACTATAAAACCAGAAAAACGGCCAGCCTACTCGTGAGAAACTCTCCAGACACAAAGCAGAACGCTTGAAAAGAGACCAACGTCGTCTATGCCTTCAAATGCCCTCTTGGGGACAGTAAGCTCCAAAAAAACCAGTATATAGGCAAGACAACAACATCTCTTTCTAGGCATTTAATGATGCATAAGCAACAGGGCTCCATTAAGGAACATATAATCTCTTCCCACAACCAAACCATCGCCAGAGAAATCCTAGTAAACAACACAGAAATCATCGATAGATACAGCGATAGCAGGCGGCTTCACGTTTGTGAGGCACTACACTTTAAAAAGTCAACACCAGCAATCAACAGCCAATTAATGCACAACTATATTCTACCCACCTCAAGACTCCGCTCCAATATAGAAGCATCAAGAAAAATGGACCAATAGGCTTTCTACAATCACTTCCAATCAATACCCATTGTTTCGTGTTCTGTCTTGTGTTGATGAATTTAATACCCTATTAAATACCACCTCACCCCATCCACCTCACTCAAATGTAGATATAAACAAATTGGAGATGTGTAAGTTCTATTCAGTTGTGTATGTGTAAACTAAAGTCTTTGAAAATGTATCAAGTTTTACGAAACGCGCTCAAGTGTCGCGTCAGACTAGAAATAAAAATGAATTTTGGAGAATTGATTTTTGAATTACAACCAACAGTGAAAAGAAATGTACGAAAGATCGAGAAAATTCGTGTTAGAATTATTAATCTTACTTTTTCGGTCATATTTAATAATATATGTCTACAGGAAAGACTGCTACCAAAATATACTAATATACTAATATATATATATATATATATATATATATATATATATATATATATATATATATATATATATATATATATATATATATATATATATATATATATATATATATATATATATATATATATATATGTCGTACCTAATAGCCAGAACGCACTTCTCAGCCTACTATGCAAGGCCCGATTTGCCTAATAAGCCAAGTTTTCATGAATTAATTATTTTTCGACTACCTAACCTACCTAACCTAACCTAACCTAACTTTTTCGGCTACCTAACCTAACCTAACCTATAAAGATAGGTTAGGTTAGGTTAGGTAGGGTTGGTTAGGTTCGGTCATATATCTACGTTAATTTTAACTCCAATAAAAAAAAATTGACCTCATTCATAATGAAATGGGTAGCTTTATCATTTCATAAGAAAAAAATTAGAGAAAATATATTAATTTAGGAAAACTTGGCTTATTAGGCAAATCGGGCCTTGCATAGTAGGCTGAAAAGTGCGTTCTGGCTACTAGGTACGATATATATATATATATATATATATATATATATATATATATATATATATATATATATGTCGTACCTAATAGCCAGAACGTACTTATCAGCCTACTATTCAAGGCCCGATTTGCCTAATAAGCCAAGTTTTCATGAATTAATGTTTTTTCGACTACCTAACCTACCTAACCTAACCTAACCTAACTTTTTCTGCTACCTAACCGAACCTAACCTATGAAGATAGGTTAGGTTAGGTTAGGTAGGGTTGGTTAGGTTCGGTCATATATCTACGTTAATTTTAACTCCATTAAAAAAAAATTGACCTCATACATAATGAAATGGGTAGTTTTATCATTTCGTAAGAAAAAAACTAGAGAAAACATATTAATTCGTGAAAACTTGGCTTATTAGGCAAATCGGGCCTTGCATTGTAGGTTGATAAGTGCGTTCTGGCTATTAGGTACGACATATATATATATATATATATATATATATATGTGGTACCTAGTAGCCAGAACGCACTTCTCTGCCTACTATGCAAGGCCCGATTTGCCTAATAAGCCAAGTTTTCATGAATTAATGTTTTTTCGACTACCTAACCTACCTAACCTAACCTAACCTAACTTTTTCGGCAACCTAACCTAACCTAACCTATAAAGATAGGTTAGGTTAGATTAGGTAGGGTTGGTTAGGTTCAGTCATATATCTACGTTAATTTTAACTCCAATAAAAAAAAATGACCTCATACATAATGAAATGGGTAGCTTTATCATTTCAGAAGAAAAAAATTAGAGAAAATATATTAATTCATGAAAACTTGGCTTATTAGGCAAATTTGGCCTTGCATAGTAGGCAGAGAAGTGCGTTCTGGCTACTAGGTACGACATATATATATATATATATATATATATATATATATATGTCGTACCTAGTAGCCAGAACTCACTTCTCAGCCTACTATTCAAGGCCCGATTTGCCTAATAAGCCAAGTTTTCCTGAATTAATATATTTACTATAATTTTTTTCTTATGAAATGATAAAGCAACCCTTTTCTCTATGTATGAGGTCAATTTTTTTTTATTGGAGTTAAAATTAACGTAGATATATGACCGAACCTAACCAACCCTACCTAACCTAACCTAACCTATATTTATAGGTAAGGTTAGGTTAGGTAGCCAAAAAAAGCTAGGTTAGGTTAGGTTAGGTAGGTTAGGTAGACGAAAAAACATTAATTCATGAAAACTTGGCTTATTAGGCAAATCGGGCCTTGAATAGTAGGCTGAGAAGTGCGTTCTGGCTATTAGGTACGACATATATATATATATATATATATATATATATATATATGTCGTACCTAATAGCCAGAACGCACTTCTCAGCCTACTATTCAAGGCCCGATTTGCCTAATAAGCCAAGTTTTCATGAATTAATGTTTTTTCGTCTACCTAACCTACCTAACCTAACCTAACCTAGCTTTTTTTGGCTACCTAACCTAACCTTACCTATATATATAGGTTAGGTTAGGTTAGGTAGGGTTGGTTAGGTTCGGTCATATATCTACGTTAATTTTAACTCCAATAAAAAAAAATTGACCTCATACATAGAGAAAAGGGTTGCTTTATCATTTCATAAGAAAAAAATTATAGTAAATATATTAATTCATGAAAACTTGGCTTATTAGGCAAATCGGGCCTTGAATAGTAGGCTGAGAAGTGAGTTCTGGCTACTAGGTACGACATATATATATATATATATATATATATATGTCGTACCTAGTAGCCAGAACGCACTTCTTGGCCTACTATGCTAGGCCCGATTTGCCTAATAAGCCAAGTTTTCCTGAATTAATATATTTTCTCTAATTTTTTTCTTATGAAATGATAAAGCTACCCATTTCATTACGTATGAGGTCAATTTTTTTTATTGGAGTTAAAATTAACGTAGATATATGACCGAACCTAACCAACCCTACCTAACCTACCCTATCCTATCTCTATAGGTTAGGTTAGGTTAGGTAGCCGAAAAAGTTAGGTTAGGTTAGGTTAGGTAGGTTAGGTAGTCGAAAAATAATTAATTCATGAAAACTTGGCTTATTGGGCAAATCGGGCCTTGCATAGTAGGCTGAGAAGTGCGTTCTGGCTATTAGGTACGACATATATACATATATATATATATATATATATATATATATATATATGTCGTACCTAGTAGCCAGAACTCACTTCTCAGCCTACTATTCAAGGCCCGATTTGCCTAATAAGCCAAGTTTTCCTGAATTAATATATTTACTATAATTTTTTTCTTATGAAATGATAAAGCAGCCCTTTTCTCTATGTATGAGGTCAATTTTTTTTTATTGGAGTTAAAATTAACGTAGATATATGACCGAACCTAACCAACCCTACCTAACCTAACCTAACCTATATATATAGGTAAGGTTAGGTTAGGTAGCCAAAAAAAGCTAGGTTAGGTTAGGTTAGGTAGGTTAGGTAGACGAAAAAACATTAATTCATGAAAACTTGGCTTATTAGGCAAATCGGGCCTTGAATAGTAGGCTGAGAAGTGCGTTCTGGCTATTAGGTACGACATATATATATATATATATATATATATATATATATATATATATATATATATATATATATATATATATATATATATATATATATATATATATATATATATATATATATATATATATATGCAAACAAGCCTGAATGGTCCCCAGGACTATATACAACTGAAAACTCACACCCCAGAAGTGACTCGAACCCATACTCCCACAACTGGTATGTACAGGGACGCCTTAATCCGCTTGACCATCACGACCGGACATAAGGAAGTGATAGCCGAGGCTATATGAACCACTTCCCTGCCGGCACTCGGATGGTAAAAAGATGTTTTACCATCCGAGTGCCGGCAGGGAAGTGGTTCATATAGCCTCGGCTATCACTTCCTTATGTCCGGTCGTGATGGTCAAGCTGATTAAGGCGTCCCTGTACATACCAGTTGTGGGAGTATGGGTTCGAGTCACTTCTGGGGTGTGAGTTTTCAGTTATATATATATATATATATATATATATATATATATATATATATATATATATATATATATATATGTCGTACCTAGTAGCCAGAACGCACTTCTCAGCCAACTATGCAAGGCCCGATTTGCCTAATAAGCCAAGTTTTCCTGAATTAATATATTTTCTCTAATTTTTTTCTTATGAAATGATGAAGCTACCCATTTCATTATGTATGAGGTCAATTTTTTTTATTGGAGTTAAAATTAACGAAGATATATGACCGAACCTAACCAACCCTACCTAACCTAACCTAACCTATCTTTATAGGTTAGGTTAGGTTAGGTAGCCGAAAAAGTTAGGTTAGGTTAGGTTAGGTAGGTTAGGTCGTCGAAAAAATATTAATTCATGAAAACTTGGCTTATTAGGCAAATCGGACCTTGTATAGTAGGCTGAGAAGTGCGTTCTGGCTACTAGGTACGACATATATATATATACATATATATATATATATATATATATATATATGTACATATATATATATATATATATATATATATATATATATATATATATATATATATATATATATATATATATATATATATATATGTCGTACCTAGTAGCCAGAACTCACTTCTCAGCCTACTATGCAAGGCCCGATTTGCCTAATAAGCCAAGTTTTCATGAATTAATGTTCTCTCGTCTACCAAACCTACCTAACCTAACCTAACCTAGCTTTTTTTGGCTACCTAACCTAACCTTACCTATAAATATAGGTTAGGTTAGGTTAGGTAGGGTTGGTTAGGTTCAGTCATATATCTACGTTAATTTTAACTCCAATAAAAAAAAATTGACCTCATACATAACGAAATGGGTAGCTTTATCATTTCATAAGAAAAAAATTAGAGAAAATATATTAATTCAGGAAAACTTGGCTTATTAGGGAAATCGGGCCTTGCATAGTAGGCTGAGAAGTGCGTTCTGGCTACTAGGTACGACATATATATATATATATATATATATATATATATATATATATATATATATTTATATTTTATTAAATATGACCGAAAAAGTAAGATTAATAATTCTAACACGAATTTTCTCAATCTTTCGTACATTATGCTTCACTGTTGGAGGTAAATCAAAAATCACTTCTCCAAAATTCATTTTTATTTCTAGTCTGACGCGACACGGGCGCGTTTCGTAAAACTTATTACATTTTCAAAGACTTCACAAATACACAACTGATTAGAACTTGCATTTCCCTGATTTTATATCTACATTTGAGTGAGGTGGGAAGGGTGATGTGGCATTACATTTGAGTGAGGTGGGAAGGATGATGTGGCATTAGAGGATATTAATAGGGTATTAAAAGTATCAACACAAGACAGAACACGAAACAATGGATATTGAATAGAAGTGTTTGTAGAAAGCCTATTGGTCCATATTTCTTGATGCTTCTATATTGGAGCGGAGTCTTGAGGTGGGTAGAATATAGTTGTGCAATAATTGGCTGTTGATTGCTGGTGTTGACTTCTTGATGTGTAGTGCCTCGCAAACGTCAAGCCGCCTGCTATCGCTGTATCTATCGATGATTTCTGTGTTGTTTACTAGGATTTCTCTGGCGATGGTTTGGTTATGGGAAGAGATTATATGTTCCTTAATGGAGCCCTGTTGTTTATGCATCGTTAAACGCCTAGAAAGAGATGTTGTTGTCTTGCCTATATACTGGGTTTTTTGGAGCTTACAGTCCCCAAGTGGGCATTTGAAGGCATAGACGACGTTAGTCTCTTTTAAAGCGTTCTGTTTCGTGTCTGGAGAGTTTCTCATGAGTAGGCTGGCCGTTTTTCTGGTTTTATAGTAAATCGTCAGTTGTATCCTCTGATTTTTGTCTGTAGGGATAACGTTTCTATTAACAATATCTTTCAGGACCCTTTCCTCTGTTTTATGAGCTGTGGAAAAGAAGTTCCTGTAAAATAGTCTAATAGGGGGTATAGGTGTTGTGTTAGTTGTCTCTTCGGAGGTTGCATGGCTTTTCACTTTCCTTCTTATGATGTCTTCGATGAAACCATTGGAGAAGCCGTTATTGACTAGAACCTGCCTTACCCTACAGAGTTCTTCGTCGACTTGCTTCCATTCTGAGCTGTGGCTGAGAGCACGGTCGACGTATGCGTTAACAACACTCCTCTTGTACCTGTCAGGGCAGTCGCTGTTGGCATTTAGGCACATTCCTATGTTTGTTTCCTTTGTGTAGACTGCAGTGTGGAAACCTCCGCCCTTTTCCATGACTGTTACATCTAGAAAAGGCAGCTTCCCATCCTTTTCCGTCTCGTAAGTGAAACGCAGCACGGAACTCTGCTCAAATGCCTCCTTCAGCTCCTGCAGATGTCTGACATCAGGTACCTGTGTAAAAATGTCGTCAACATACCTGCAGTATATGGCCGGTTTCAAGTTCATGTCGACTAAGACTTTTTGCTCGATGGTACCCATGTAGAAGTTTGCAAACAGGACACCTAGGGGAGAACCCATAGCGACCCCATCTACTTGCTTATACATATGCCCATCCGGGGTCAAGAAGGGTGCCTCTTTAGTACAAGCTTGGAGTAGTTTCCTCAGAATACTTTCTGGCATGTCAAGAGGAGTACAGGCTGGATCACGATACACTCTGTCGGCTATCATTCCGATTGTCTCGTCCACAGGTACGTTGGTAAACAGCGATTCTACGTCCAACGAGGCTCTTATCCCTGTGGCCCGTGCGCCCCGCAGTAAGTCCACAAATTCCTTTGGAGACTTCAGGCTGAAGGCGCAAGGAACATAAGGAGTCAGCAGGCCGTTGAGTCGCTTTGCCAATCTGTACGTGGGTGTGGGTATCTGGCTAATGATTGGCCGAAGTGGGTTTCCAGGCTTGTGCGTCTTGACATTTCCATACGCATATCCAGGTTTATATTCCCCAATGATCTTTGGCAGGTGGAGTCCGGATTTCTTGGCGTTCACAGTTTCGATCAGTTTGTTGACCTTTGCTTTTAATTCGGCTGTAGTGTCCTTCGTTACCCTTTGGAACTTAGTTTGGTCAGAGAGTATGATGTTCATTTTCGCCAGATATTCGTCTTTTTTAAGAATGACATATATTGGCGACTTGTCACCTCTCCTGACAACTATCTCCTTGTTCTCACGAAGGCTTTTAGCTGCCGCTCTAAGCTCGGGGGACAGTATGGTGCTTCTGTAGTTGCCTCGATTCTTTCCTCCTTCTGCAATAAGTTCTGCTTGTAAGGTATCTTTGGTAGTGACCTTCTTTTGTGTCTCGAGGTCGAATATGTCGTCCAACAGAATTTCCAACTCCACTTTCCGGGCCATTTCACTCGGTCTGGACATAACATGACAGTTTATGCCCAGATTTAGGAGAGTGACTTGGTCCTCAGTGAGGTTAATTCCTGCAAGGTTCAGGAAGCCATCTCTTGGTCGTGGAATTGCCATAGGTCCTCCATATAATGTTGTTAGTTTCTTGATAATCCTTGTTTCAGTGCTGAGGTGATGTTGGTCTGTGAGGATGTCGAGGTGTTGTTCAATGCGGGTACGGATACTATGGTCGATGTTGCTATTTCTCCACTCGTTTGTAGCATGAAGTAGTTGCGTTTTTTTGTCTTTGATTTCATTCTCTGCCTTGTATATCTGATCACGAATCAGATCCTGGCGATATTTTATCGTGAAGGCTTGATTCCTTGCTGCTGGGAAAGTGGAGTTGGAAATTCTGTTGGACGACATATTCGACCTCGAGACACAAAAGAAGGTCACTACCAAAGATACCTTACAAGCAGAACTTATTGCAGAAGGAGGAAAGAATCGAGGCAACTACAGAAGCACCATACTGTCCCCCGAGCTTAGAGCGGCAGCTAAAAGCCTTCGTGAGAACAAGGAGATAGTTGTCAGGAGAGGTGACAAGTCGCCAATATATGTCATTCTTAAAAAAGACGAATATCTGGCGAAAATGAACATCATACTCTCTGACCAAACTAAGTTCCAAAGGGTAACGAAGGACACTACAGCCGAATTAAAAGCAAAGGTCAACAAACTGATCGAAACTGTGAACGCCAAGAAATCCGGACTCCACCTGCCAAAGATCATTGGGGAATATAAACCTGGATATGCGTATGGAAATGTCAAGACGCACAAGCCTGGAAACCCACTTCGGCCAATCATTAGCCAGATACCCACACCCACGTACAGATTGGCAAAGCGACTCAACGGCCTGCTGACTCCTTATGTTCCTTGCGCCTTCAGCCTGAAGTCTCCAAAGGAATTTGTGGACTTACTGCGGGGCGCACGGGCCACAGGGATAAGAGCCTCGTTGGACGTAGAATCGCTGTTTACCAACGTACCTGTGGACGAGACAATCGGAATGATAGCCGACAGAGTGTATCGTGATCCAGCCTGTACTCCTCTTGACATGCCAGAAAGTATTCTGAGGAAACTACTCCAAGCTTGTACTAAAGAGGCACCCTTCTTGACCCCGGATGGGCATATGTATAAGCAAGTAGATGGGGTCGCCATGGGTTCTCCCCTAGGTGTCCTGTTTGCAAACTTCTACATGGGTACCATCGAGCAAAAAGTCTTAGTCGACATGAACTTGAAACCGGCCATATACTGCAGGTATGTTGACGACATTTTTACACAGGTACCTGATGTCAGACATCTGCAGGAGCTGAAGGAGGCATTTGAGCAGAGTTCCGTGCTGCGTTTCACTTACGAGACGGAAAAGGATGGGAAGCTGCCTTTTCTAGATGTAACAGTCATGGAAAAGGGCGGAGGTTTCCACACTGCAGTCTACTCAAAGGAAACAAACATAGGAATGTGCCTAAATGCCAACAGCGACTGCCCTGACAGGTACAAGAGGAGTGTTGTTAACGCATACGTCGACCGTGCTCTCAGCCACAGCTCAGAATGGAAGCAAGTCGACGAAGAACTCTGTAGGGTAAGGCAGGTTCTAGTCAATAACGGCTTCTCCAATGGTTTCATCGAAGACATCATAAGAAGGAAAGTGAAAAGCCATGCAACCTCCGAAGAGACAACTAACACAACACCTATACCCCCTATTAGACTATTTTACAGGAACTTCTTTTCCACAGCTCATAAAACAGAGGAAAGGGTCCTGAAAGATATTGTTAATAGAAACGTTATCCCTACAGACAAAAATCAGAGGATACAACTGACGATTTACTATAAAACCAGAAAAACGGCCAGCCTACTCATGAGAAACTCTCCAGACACGAAACAGAACGCTTTAAAAGAGACTAACGTCGTCTATGCCTTCAAATGCCCACTTGGGGACTGTAAGCTCCAAAAAACCCAGTATATAGGCAAGACAACAACATCTCTTTCTAGGCGTTTAACGATGCATAAACAACAGGGCTCCATTAAGGAACATATAATCTCTTCCCATAACCAAACCATCGCCAGAGAAATCCTAGTAAACAACACAGAAATCATCGATAGATACAGCGATAGCAGGCGGCTTGACGTTTGCGAGGCACTACACATCAAGAAGTCAACACCAGCAATCAACAGCCAATTATTGCACAACTATATTCTACCCACCTCAAGACTCCGCTCCAATATAGAAGCATCAAGAAATATGGACCAATAGGCTTTCTACAAACACTTCTATTCAATATCCATTGTTTCGTGTTCTGTCTTGTGTTGATACTTTTAATACCCTATTAATATCCTCTAATGCCACATCATCCTTCCCACCTCACTCAAATGTAATGCCACATCACCCTTCCCACCTCACTCAAATGTAGATATAAAATCAGGGAAATGCAAGTTCTAATCAGTTGTGTATTTGTGAAGTCTTTGAAAATGTAATAAGTTTTACGAAACGCGCCCGTGTCGCGTCAGACTAGAAATAAAAATGAATTTTGGAGAAGTGATTTTTGATTTACCTCCAACAGTGAAGCATAATGTACGAAAGATTGAGAAAATTCGTGTTAGAATTATTAATCTTACTTTTTCGGTCATATTTAATAAAATATGTCTACAGGAAAGACTGCTACCAAAATATACTAATATATATATATATATATATATATATATATATATATATATATATATATATATATATATATATATATATATATATATATATATATATATATATATATATATATATATATATATATATATATATATACGGGCTACCGGGGAGGGAGGACGTGTGGAGGAGGCTCTGTTGTTTACTGAGCCATTACCTAGGGACATCCTGAAGTCACCGTGCCTAGCCTACACAGAGTGCTATGTGAATGTCCTGGGAAAGGTGCCCAGAGTGAACCATCTCAACAAAAACGGATGAAAACAGGTGGGTGTGCAGTGTATGGAATACAACGGCAGTGAGGGACACGCTGGTGCCCTCTAGGCCTCCCAGGCTAAGGTGTGGGGGAGGAGGGGGTGTTGCTGTTTGGTCGGGCGAGGGGGGGGGGGTCACCCATGTGCCACCCAGTGTTTATAGAAATACGTATGGGAAAGAAAAATGAAAATAAAAATCAGCAATCATGGTCAGAGCTAATAGAGCTCACAGTGTGTCGGATTACAAGTGTATGATTCATTCACCATTGTGCAGTGATATACAAGAAAATTATACCAGTGTTTAAGTGTCACCCAGACCCCCCCTCAAGCTGAGCGAGGCCCGGTCAACCCCCACCTCCTCCCCGCCCGCCGGCCTGACCGCACCACAGTACCTCCTGCCATCCCACCACCCAGCCCACTCTGCGCCTGGGTGTCTCCCACCCACCTATTCACCGCCCACACAGTGCTTGTGGCAGGGATGTGCTACCCTCCATGCACCCAGATATGGCACAGGTCACAGCAGGCATTCAGGTTCCTCCCAAAAGGGAGGGAGACACAAGTACTCATAGGAATGGTGAGTGTGAGGGACAGCTAGCCACCCCTCATGCCACCACCCGTGTCCACCCCTGCCGCCACCACCCCTGTCATCCCTCCCACGCCGGCAGCCCGGGGGATGGAGGGGACTCCACCAACTAACCAGGAACCCCTCAGCCAAGAACAGGGTCCTGGGAACAGTGCACCCAGACGTGCAACCAGAGGACCCAGACTCAGAGGAACGTGTCGGGTGTGTGACGAATCACACAGCCTTAGAAACGATGGAACCCTACGTCAACACAACAACTGTGAGGGTTCATGGACGGAACCTGTAGAGAGAGAAGCCCCACAGGTCCCCCCGGCACCTCCACACATCCCAGCAAACTTCATGTCATCAGATGACCTCCTGGGGGCCATCAAAGCATCCACCACCAGAACTCTTCCCCACATTCCTAAAGCAGCGCGCCCATTTGCAGCAGGGAAATATACAGACCTTTTAAGGAAAGTAAATGAACGGTCTGAAAATCTTAATGCTGCAGCCACCATCAAAGCATGGCATAATTTGCTCCTGTTTGGCAATATTTGCTTAGGCGTACCTGCAAGAGGAGGCAAGTCGCTAGCCTCATCAGTCACTAGGGCAATAAATAATTTCCCCAGAGCTGACAACTTGATCCCCATCCCTCCTCAACGCAAAAACCGTCGTGGCAGACCCAAGAGTTCCAATGACAATTTTAAACTAGGAACACAAGTGACCAAAAAAATTGAAGAGGGCAACACAGTAGGGGCAATTAGGTTACTTACCAGCGAAGACACAATCGCCCCTAGAAATACCGCTACCGCCAACTCGCTGAGAGAGAAGCACCCTCCTAGATTACCATGGGAACCCACTGCTCAGGACACAAATGTCCCAGACATGGGACCTCTATTCCTCCAAGCGTCAGAGGTATACAAAGCCATCATGTCATTTCCGCCAGGCTCGGCAGGGGGATACACTGGAGTAAGACCTCAGCACCTCAAGGAGATGGTAAACCCAGTTCTCGGAGAAGTTGCCGAGACACTCTTGTCAGAGATCACGAAGTTTGTCAACGACTGCCTCTCTGGGTTGATCCCAGATACAATTAAACCCTTTTTCTTTGGAGCATCCCTTAAGAAAGATGGTGGAGTCAGACCCATTGCCGTGGGTAACACACTTCGGCGCCTTGTTGCTAGGGCAGCTGTCAGAAAAATTAGCATAGACGCTGCGACGATGCTTCGACCCCATCAACTAGGTTTTGGTGTCCCCCATGGCTGTGAAGCAGCAGCTCATGCAGCACGAGCCTATATCAAACACCTCCCAGAAAATAAGGCATTAATTAAATTAGACTTTAAAAATGCCTTCAACCAGGTAAAAAGGGATGTGGTACTGGAAGCAGTTCGAACAAGCTTTCCTTCTCTACTCCCCTTCGTCTCAGCAGGGTACAGTAGGGAATCGACGCTGCTGTTTTGGAACATGAAGTTATTTCTGCAGAAGGTGTCCAGCAGGGAGACCCACTTGCCCCTTTTCTTTTTTGCATGGCTGTTAAAGAGGTCACAAGCAGGTTGACCAGCGAACTCAACATCTGGTTCCTGGACGATGGCACCCTGGCAGGGACACAGGAGTCCCTGCTAGAAGATCTACAGCTGGTGAAATCTAAGGGAGAGGAGTTAGGACTCACCCTAAACCCATTAAAGTGTGAAATCATCTCATCTAGCCAACCAACCATAGATGCAGTGCGAACCATATTGCCAGGAGCCCAAGTGATCGCTCCCACTGACAGTGTGCTACTAGGGGCACCTCTGGGCTCGAGCGCCATTGAGGTAGTCCTCGAAGAAAAGCTGAACGACCTGAGGAGGATGGAGGGAAGAATAGGGGCTTTGGACGCCCACGATGCTTTGTACCTTCTCACAAGGTGCCTGGCTTTGCCCAGACTGACCTATTTCCTAAGGTGTGCTCCCTCCTTCGACAGCCCAAAATTAACAGAATATGACACACTCCTAAGGTCAATAACCGTGAAAGTGTTAAACCTCTCCCTGCAAGATGACCAATGGGACCAAGCAACGCTCCCAGTTAGACTCGGGGGAATAGGTATTCGCAAGGCGACACAGTTAGCATTGCCAGCATTTTTATCCTCGACCAGTGCAACAGGTGAATTAGTTAAGGAAATACTACCGGAACACCTAAGAGACTATATTGGGATTCATGATCCCAAATTCGCGGAAGGAGCCGGTCAGTGGGACACTCTCGTCAACTCTCATCCTCGACCGACTTTTCCAAATGACTGCAAACAGTCCAAATGGGATAGCCCCATAGTGGAGAACATCGCCACATCATTGCTGGAGGCAGCTTCCAGGAAGGACAAAGCGCGTCTTCTAGCTGTGCAAGCGCCCCATGCCGGGGACTTCCTGTTGGCAGTCCCTAATTCCGCCTTGGGCACCCGCCTGGACCATCGGACCCTAAGTATTGGTGTTGCTCTGCGCCTTGCCGCCCCTATCTCATCCGAGAACCGGTGTATTTGCGGAAAAGCACGGGCAGATCAATACGGCAGCCATGGTCTCATCTGTCGTAAGACACAGGGAAAGATTGCCAGACATGAAGCAGTCAATGACATCATCAAGAGAAGTTTGGCTTCAGCTGGGTGCCCAGCACAAAGGGAACCTCAGTTGTGCAGACCTGACAACAGTCAAAAACGCCCAGATGGAGTCACCCTGCAGCCGTGGAGGGAAGGTAAACAGGTCGTGTGGGACTACACGTGTGCATCCACATTGGCTGATACCTATCTACCTTACAGCGCAGCTGAGGGAGGCGGGGCGGCCACCTTCAGGGAGACCCAGAAAACTAACAAGTACAGGGACCTAGAACGTTGTTACAGGTTCGTGCCAATAGGCTCTGAGACTCTGGGCGCCTGGGGTAAATGTGCACTTAAGTTCCTGAAGGAGCTGGGCGAGGAACTTATTGGGAAGACTAGAGACCCAAGAGCGGCCAGTTTTATGTTCCAGCGCCTCAGTGTCGCTGTTCAGAGGGGAAATGCGTGCTGTATCTTGGGTACGCACCCGACCCCCGAGGAGCTGGATGAGGTCTTCGAACACTGATTGGTATATTGTTATATAAGTGTGTGTTTTCTGTAAACTGTAGCATTGCAATAAAATCAAATAAAAAAAAAATAGTAGGGGTGGTAGGAGAGGAAAAGATTAAAGTATTCAGTGAGAATCCACAAGGTCTTCTCTGAACACTATTTATTTTCTTCTTCGAGGATGTGGGTCCCTTTAATTAAACCAGTGGTGGTACCCCTAAATATATATATATGTATATATATATATATATATATATATATATATATATATATATATATATATATATATATATATATATATATATATATATATATATATATATATATATATGTCGTACCTAGTAGCCAGAACGCACTTTTTGACCTACTATGCAAGGCCCGATTTGCCTAATAAGCCAAGTTTTCCTAAAATAATATATTTTCTCTAATTTTCTTCTTACGAAATGATAAAGCTACCCATTTCATTATGTATGAGGTCAATTTTTTTTTATTGGAGTTAAAATTAACGTAGATATATGACAACCTAACCAACCCTACCTAACCTAACCTAACCTATCTTTATAGGTTAGGTTAGGTTAGGTAGCCGAAAAAGTTAGGTTAGGTTAGATTAGGTAGGTTAGGTAGTCGAAAAAAAATTAACTCATGAAAACTTGGCTTATTAGGCAAATCGGACCATGCATAGTAGGCAGAGAAGTGCGTTCTGGCTACTAGGTACGACATATATATATATATATATATATATATATATATATATATATATATATATATATATATATATATATATATATGAATGAAAACTCACACCCCAGAAGTGACTCGAACCCATACTCCCAGGAGCAACGCAACTGGTAACTACAGGGCGCCTTAATCCACTTGACCATCACGGCCGACAAAAGGAAGTGATAGCCGAGGCTATTTGAGCCACTTCCCCGACGGCAACTCGGATGGTAATCTTGGGCATAGCATTTCACCAAATCACCTCATTCTTTGGGGCACACGTGAGGAACACAAATGCGAACAAGCCTGAATGGTCCCCAGGACTATATGCGAATGAAAACTCACACCCCAGAAGTGACTCGAACCCATACTCCCAGGAGCAACGCAACTGGTAACTACAGGGCGCCTTAATCCACTTGACCATCACGGCCGTCAAAAGGAAGTGATAGCCGAGGCTATTTGAGCCACTTCCCCGACGGCAACTCGGATGGTAATCTTGGGCATAGCATTTCACCAAATCACCTCATTCTTTGGGGCACACGTGAGGAACACAAATGCGAACAAGCCTGAATGGTCCAAAGGACTATATGCGAATGAAAACTCACACCCCAGAAGTGACTCGAACCCATACTCCCAGGAGCAACGCAACTGGTAACTACAGGGCGCCTTAATCCACTTGACCATCACGGCCGTCAAAAGGAAGTGATAGCCAAGGCTATTTGAGCCACTTCCCCGACGGCAACTCGGATGGTAATCTTGGGCATAGCATTTCACCAAATCACCTCATTCTTTGGGGCACACGTGAGGAACACAAATGCAAACAAGCCTGAATGGTCCCCAGGACTATATGCGAATGAAAACTCACACCCCAGAAGTGACTTGAACATATACTCCCAGGAGCAACGCAACTGGTAACTACAGGGCGCCTTAATCCACTTGACCATCACGGCCGTCAAAAGGAAGTGATAGCCGAGGCTATTTGAGCCACTTCCCCGATGGCAACTCGGATGGTAATCTTGGGCATAGCATTTCACCAAATCACCTCATTCTTTGGGGCACACGTGAGGAACACAAATGCAAACAAGCCTGAATGGTCCCCAGGACTATATGCGAATGAAAACTCACACCCCAGAAGTGACTCGAACCCATACTCCCAGGAGCAACGCAACTGGTAACTACAGGGCGCCTTAATCCACTTGACCATCACGGCCGTCAAAAGGAAATGATAGCCGAGGCTATTTGAGCCACTTCCCCGATGGCAACTCGGATGGTAATCTTGGGCATAGCATTTCACCAAATCACCTCATTCTTTGGGGCACATGTGAGGAACACAAATGCAAACAAGCCTGAATGGTCCCCAGGACTATATGCGAATGAAAACTCACACCCCAGAAGTGACTTGAACATATACTCCCAGGAGCAACGCAACTGGTAACTACAGGGCGCCTTAATCCACTTGACCATCACGGCCGTCAAAAGGAAGTGATAGCCGAGGCTATTTGAGCCACTTCCCCGATGGCAACTCGGATGGTAATCTTGGGCATAGCATTTCACCAAATCACCTCATTCTTTGGGGCACACGTGAGGAACACAAATGCAAACAAGCCTGAATGGTCCCCAGGACTATATGCGAATGAAAACTCACACCCCAGAAGTGACTCGAACCCATACTCCCAGGAGCAACGCAACTGGTAACTACAGGGCGCCTTAATCCACTTGACCATCACGGCCGTCAAAAGGAAATGATAGCCGAGGCTATTTGAGCCACTTCCCCGATGGCAACTCGGATGGTAATCTTGGGCATAGCATTTCACCAAATCACCTCATTCTTTGGGGCACACGTGAGGAACACAAATGCGAACAAGCCTGAATGGTCCCCAGGACTATATGCGAATGAAAACTCACACCCCTGAAGTGACTCGAACCCATACTCCCAGGAACAACGCAACTGGTAAATACAGGGCGCCTTAATCCACTTGACCATCACGGCCGTCAAAAGGAAGTGATAGCCGAGGCTATTTGAGCCACTTCCCCGACGGCAACTCGGATGGTAATCTTGGGCATAGCATTTCACCAAATCACCTCAATCTTTGGGGCACACGTGAGGAACACAAATGCGAACAAGCCTGAATGGTCCCCAGGACTATATGCGAATGAAAACTCACACCCCAGAAGTGACTCGAACCCATACTCCCAGGAGCAACGCAACTGGTAACTACAGGGCGCCTTAATCCACTTGACCATCACAGCCGTCAAAAGGAAGTGATAGCTGAGGCTATTTGAGCCACTTCCCCGACGGCAACTCGGATGGTAATCTTGGGCATAGCATTTCACCAAATCACCTCATTCTTTGGGGCACACGTGAGGAACACAAATGTGAACAAGCCTGAATGGTCCCCAGGACAATATGCGAATGAAAACTCACACCCCAGAAGTGACTCGAACCCATACTCCCAGGAGCAACGCAACTGGTAACTACAGGGCGCCTTAATCCACTTGACCATCACGGCCATCAAAGGAAGTGATAGCCGAGGCTATTTGAGCCACTTCCCTGACGGCAACTCGGATGGTAATCTTGGGTATAGCATTTCACCAAATCACCTCAATCTTTGGGGCACACGTGAGGAACACAAATGCGAACAAGCCTGAATGGTCCCCAGGACTATATGCGAATGAAAACTCACACCCCAGAAGTGACTCGAACCCATACTCCCAGGAGCAACGCAACTGGTAACTACAGGGCGCCTTAATCCACTTGACCATCACGGCCGTCAAAAGGAAGTGATAGCCGAGGCTATTTGGGCCCACTTCCCTGACGGCAACTCGGATGGTAATCTTGGGCATAGCATTTCACCAAATCACCTCATTCTTTGGGGCACACGTGAGGAACACAAATGCAAACAAGCCTGAATGGTCCCCAGGACTATATGCGAATGAAAACTCACACCCCAGAAGTGACTCGAACCTATACTCCCAGGAGCAACGCAACTGGTATCAACAGGGCGCCTTAATCCACTAGACCATCACGGCCGTCAAAAGGAAGTGATAGCCGAGGCTATTTGAGCCACTTCCCCAAAGGCAACTCGGATGGTAATCTTGGGCATAACATTTCACCAAATCACCTCATTCTTTGGGGCACACTTGAGGAACACAAATGCGAACAAGCCTGAATGGTCCCCAGGACTATATGCGAATGAAAACTCACACCCCAGAAGTGACTCGAACCCATACTCCCAGGAGCAACGCAACTGGTAACTACAGGGCGCCTTAATCCACTTGACCATCATGGCCGTCAAAAGGAAGTGATAGCCGAGGCTATTTGAGCCACTTCCCCGACGGAAACTCGGATGTTAATCTTGAGCATAGCATTTCACCAAATAACCTCATTCTTTGGGGCACACGTGAGGAACACAAATGCGAACAAGCCTGAATGGTCCCCAGGACTATATGCGAATGAAAACTCACACCCCAGAAGTGACTCGAACCCATACTCCCAGGAGCAACGCAACTGGTAACTACATGGCGCCTTAATCCACTTGACCATCACGGCCGTCAAAAGGAAGTGATAGCCGAGGCTATTTGAGCCACTTCCCCGACGGCAACTCGGATGGTAATCTTGGGCATAGCATTTCACCAAATCACCTCATTCTTTGGGGCACACGTGAGGAACACAAATGCGAACAAGCCTGAATGGTCCCCAGGACTATATGCGAATGAAAACTCACACCCCAGAAGTGACTCGAACCCATACTCCCAGGAGCAACGCACCTGGTAACTACAGGGCGCCTTAATCCACTTGACCATCACGGCCGTCAAAAGGAAGTGATAGCCGAGGCTATTTGAGCCACTTCCCCGACGGCAACTCGGATGGTAATCTTGGGCATAGCATTTCACCAAATCACCTCAATCTTTGGGGCACACGTGAGGAACACAAATGCGAACAAGCCTGAATGGTCCCCAGGACTATATGCGAATGAAAACTCACACCCCAGAAGTGACTCGAACCCATACTCCCAGGAGCAACGCAACTGGTAACTACATGGCGCCTTAATCCACTTGACCATCACGGCCGTCAAAAGGAAGTGATAGCCGAGGCTATTTGAGCCACTTCCCCGACGGCAACTCGGATGGTAATCTTGGGCATAGCATTTCACCAAATCACCTCATTCTTTGGGGCACACGTGAGGAACACAAATGCGAACAAGCCTGAATGGTCCCCAGGACTATATGCGAATGAAAACTCACACCCCAGAAGTGACTCGAACCCATACTCCCAGGAGCAACGCACCTGGTAACTACAGGGCGCCTTAATCCACTTGACCATCACGGCCGTCAAAAGGAAGTGATAGCCGAGGCTATTTGAGCCACTTCCCCGACGGCAACTCGGATGGTAATCTTGGGCATAGCATTTCACCAAATCACCTCAATCTTTGGGGCACACGTGAGGAACACAAATGCGAACAAGCCTGAATGGTCCCCAGGACTATATGCGAACGAAAACTCACACCCCAGAAGTGACTCGAACCCATACTCCCAGGAGCAACGCAACTGGTAACTACAGGGCGCCTTAATCCACTTGACCATCACGGCCGTCAAAAGGAAGTGATAGCCGAGGCTATTTGAGCCACTTCCCCGACGGCAACTCGGATGGTAATCTTGGGCATAGCATTTCACCAAATCACCTCATTCTTTGGGGCACACGTGAGGAACACAAATGCGAACAAGCCTGAATGGTCCCCAGGACTATATGCGAATTAAAACTCACACCCCAGAAGTGACTCGAACCCATACTCCCAGGAGAACGACACTGGTAACTACAGGGCGCCTTAATCCACTTGACCATCACGGCCGTCAAAAGGAAGTGATAGCCGAGGCTATTTGAGCCACTTCCCCGACGGCAACTCGGATGGCAATCTTGGGCATAGCATTTCACCAAATCACCTCATTCTTTGGGGCACACGTGAGGAACACAAATGCGAACAAGCCTGAATGGTCTCCAGGACTATATGCGAATGAAAACTCACACCCCAGAAGTGACTCGAACCCACACTCCCAGGAGCAATGCAACTGGTAACTACAGGGCGCCTTAATCCACTTGACCATCATGGCCGTCAAAAGGAAGTGATAGCCGAGGCTATTTGAGCCACTTCCCCGACGGCAACTCGGATGGTAATCTTGGGCATAGCATTTCACCAAATCACCTCATTCTTTGGGGCACACGTGAGGAACACAAATGCGAACAAGCCTGAATGGTCCCCAGGACTATATGCGAATGAAAACTCACACCCCAGTAGTGACTCGAACCAATACTCCCAGGAGCAACGCAACTGGTAACTACAGGGCGCCTTTATCCACTTGACCATCACAGCCGTCAAAAGGAAGTGATAGCCGAGGCTATTTGAGCCACTTCCCCGACGGCAACTCGGATGGTAATCTTGGGCATAGCATTTCACCAAATCACCTCAATCTTTGGGGCACACGTGAGGAACATAAATGCGAACAAGCCTGAATGGTCCCCAGGACTATATGCGAATGAAAACTCACACCTCAGAAGTGACTCGAACCCATACTCCCAGGAGCAAAGCAACTGGTAACTACATGGCGCCTTAATCCACTTGACCATCACGGCCGTCAAAAGGAAGTGATAGCCGAGGCTATTTGAGCCACTTCCCCGACGGCAACTCGGATGGTAATCTTGGGCATAGCATTTCACCAAATCACCTCATTCTTTGGGGCACACGTGAGGAACACAAATGCGAACAAGCCTGAATGGTCCCCAGGACTATATGCGAATTAAAACTCACACCCCAGAAGTGACTCGAACCCATACTCCCAGGAGCCAACGACACTGGTAACTACAGGGCGCCTTAATCCACTTGACCATCACGGCCGTCAAAAGGAAGTGATAGCCAAGGCTATTTGAGCCACTTCCCCGACGGCAACTCGGATGGTAATCTTGGGCATAGCATTTCACCAAATCACCTCATTCTTTGGGGCACACGTGAGGAACACAAATGCAAACAAGCCTGAATGGTCCCCAGGACTATATGCGAATTAAAACTCACACCCCAGAAGTGACTCGAACCCATACTCCCAGGAGCAACGACACTGGTAACTACAGGGCGCCTTAATCCACTTGACCATCACGGCCGTCAAAAGGAAGTGATAGCCGAGGCTATTTGAGCCACTTCCCCGACGGCAACTCGGATGGCAATCTTGGGCATAGCATTTCACCAAATCACCTCATTCTTTGGGGCACACGTGAGGAACACAAATGCGAACAAGCCTGAATGGTCTCCAGGACTATATGCGAATGAAAACTCACACCCCAGAAGTGACTCGAACCCATACTCCCAGGAGCAACGCAACTGGTAACTACAGGGCGCCTTAATCCACTTGACCATCATGGCCGTCAAAAGGAAGTGATAGCCGAGGCTATTTGAGCCACTTCCCCGACGGCAACTCGGATGGTAATCTTGGGCATAGCATTTCACCAAATCACCTCATTCTTTGGGGCACACGTGAGGAACACAAATGCGAACAAGCCTGAATGGTCCCCAGGACTATATGCGAATGAAAACTCACACCCCAGAAGTGACTCGAACCCATACTCCCAGGAGCAACGCAACTGGTAACTACAGGGCGCCTTAATCCACTTGACCATCACGGCCGTCAAAAGGAAGTGATAGCCGAGGCTATTTGGGCCCACTTCCCCGACGGCAACTCGGATGGTATTCTTGGGCATAGCATTTCACCAAATCACCTCATTCTTTGGGGCACACGTGAGGAACACAAATGCAAACAAGCCTGAATGGTCCCCAGGACAATATGCGAATGAAAACTCACACCCCAGAAGTGACTCGAACCCATACTCCCAGGAGCAACGCAACTGGTATCAACAGGGCGCCTTAATCCACTAGACCATCACGGCCTTCAAAAGGAAGTGATAGATGAGGCTATTTGAGCCACTTCCCCGACGGCAACTCGGATGGTAATCTTGGGCATAGCATTTCACCAAATCACTTCATTCTTTGGGGCACACGTGAGGAACACAAATGCGAACAAGCCTGAATGGTCCCCAGGACTATATGCGAATGAAAACTCACACCCCAGAAGTGACTCGAACCCATACTCCCAGGAGCAACGACACTGGTAACTACAGGGCGCCTTAATCCACTTGACCATCACAGCCGTAAAAAGGAAGTGATAGCCGAGGCTATTTGAGCCACTTCCCCGACGGCAACTCGGATGGTAATCTTGGGCATAGCATTTCACCAAATCACCTCAATCTTTGGGGCACACGTGAGGAACATAAATGCGAACAAGCCTGAATGGTCCCCAGGACTATATGCGAATGAAAACTCACACCTCAGAAGTGACTCGAACCCATACTCCCAGGAGCAACGCAACTGGTAACTACATGGCGCCTTAATCCACTTGACCATCACGGCCGTCAAAAGGAAGTGATAGCCGAGGCTATTTGAGCCACTTCCCCGACGGCAACTCGGATGGTAATCTTGGGCATAGCATTTCACCAAATCACCTCATTCTTTGGGGCACACGTGAGGAACACAAATGCGAACAAGCCTGAATGGTCCCTAGGACTATATGCGAATTAAAACTCACACCCCAGAATTGACTCGAACCCATACTCCCAGGAGCAACGACACTGGTAACTACAGGGCGCCTTAATCCACTTGACCATCACGGCCGTCAAAAGGAAGTGATAGCCGAGGCTATTTGAGCCACTTCCCCGACGGCAACTCGGATGGCAATCTTGGGCATAGCATTTCACCAAATCACCTCATTCTTTGGGGCACACGTGAGGAACACAAATGCGAACAAGCCTGAATGGTCTCCAGGACTATATGCGAATGAAAACTCACACCCCAGAAGTGACTCGAACCCATACTCCCAGGAGCAATGCAACTGGTAACTACAGGGCTCCTTAATCCACTTGACCATCATGGCCGTCAAAAGGAAGTGATAGCCGAGGCTATTTGAGCCACTTCCCCGACGGCAACTCAGATGGTAATCTTGGGCATAGCATTTCACCAAATCACCTCATTCTTTGGGGCACACGTGAGGAACACAAATGCGAACAAGCCTGAATGGTCCCCAGGACTATATGCGAATGAAAACTCACACCCCAGTAGTGACTCGAACCAATACTCCCAGGAGCAACGCAACTGGTAACTACAGGGCGCCTTAATCCACTTGACCATCACAGCCGTCAAAAGGAAGTGATAGCCGAGGCTATTTGAGCCACTTCCCCGACGGCAACTCGGATGGTAATCTTGGGCATAGCATTTCACCAAATCACCTCAATGTTTGGGGCACACGTGAGGAACATAAATGCGAACAAGCCTGAATGGTCCCCAGGACTATATGCGAATGAAAACTCACACCTCAGAAGTGACTCGAACCCATACTCTCAGGAGCAAAGCAACTGGTAACTACATGGCGCCTTAATCCACTTGACCATCACGGCCGTCAAAAGGAAGTGATAGCCGAGGCTATTTGAGCCACTTCCCCGACGGCAACTCGGATGGTAATCTTGGGCATAGCATTTCACCAAATCACCTCATTCTTTGGGGCACACGTGAGGAACACAAATGCGAACAAGCCTGAATGGTCCCCAGGACTATATGCGAATTAAAACTCACACCCCAGAAGTGACTCGAACCCATACTCCCAGGAGCCAACGACACTGGTAACTACAGGGCGCCTTAATCCACTTGACCATCACGGCCGTCAAAAGGAAGTGATAGCCGAGGCTATTTGAGCCACTTCCCCGACGGCAACTCGGATGGTAATCTTGGGCATAGCATTTCACCAAATCACCTCATTCTTTGGGGCACACGTGAGGAACACAAATGCAAACAAGCCTGAATGGTCCCCAGGACTATATGCGAATTAAAACTCACACCCCAGAAGTGACTCGAACCCATACTCCCAGGAGCAACGACACTGGTAACTACAGGGCGCCTTAATCCACTTGACCATCACGGCCGTCAAAAGGAAGTGATAGCCGAGGCTATTTGAGCCACTTCCCCGACGGCAACTCGGATGGCAATCTTGGGCATAGCATTTCACCAAATCACCTCATTCTTTGGGGCACACGTGAGGAACACAAATGCGAACAAGCCTGAATGGTCTCCAGGACTATATGCGAATGAAAACTCACACCCCAGAAGTGACTCGAACCCATACTCCCAGGAGCAACGCAACTGGTAACTACAGGGCGCCTTAATCCACTTGACCATCATGGCCGTCAAAAGGAAGTGATAGCCGAGGCTATTTGAGCCACTTCCCCGACGGCAACTCGGATGGTAATCTTGGGCATAGCATTTCACCAAATCACCTCATTCTTTGGGGCACACGTGAGGAACACAAATGCGAACAAGCCTGAATGGTCCCCAGGACTATATGCGAATGAAAACTCACACCCCAGTTGTGACTCGAACCAATACTCCCAGGAGCAACGCAACTGGTAACTACAGGGCGCCTTAATCCACTTGACCATCACGGCCGTCAAAAGGAAGTGATAGCCGAGGCTATTTGAGCCACTTCCCCGACGGCAACTCGGATGGTAATCTTGGGCATAGCATTTCACCAAATCACCTCATTCTTTGGGGCACACGTGAGGAACACAAATGCGAACAAGCCTGAATGGTCCCCAGGAATATATGCGAATGAAAACTCACACCCCAGAAGTGACTCGAACCCATACTCCCAGGAGCAACGCAACTGGTAACTACAGGGCGCCTTAATCCACTTGACCGTCACGCCCTGTAGTTACCAGTTGCGTTGCTCCTGGGAGTATGGGTTCGAGTCACTTCTGGGGTGTGAGTTTTCATTCGCATATAGTCCTGGGGACCATTCAGGCTTGTTCTCATTTGTGTTCCTCACGTGTGCCCCAAAGAATGAGGTGATTTGGTGAAATGCTATGCCCAAGATTACCATCCGAGTTGCCGTCGGGGAAGTATCTCAAATAGCCTCGGCTATCACTTCCTTTTGACGGCCGTGATGGTCAAGTGGATTAAGGCGCCCTGTAGTTACCAGTTGCGTTGCTCCTGGGAGTATGGGTTCGAGTCACTTCTGGGGTGTGAGTTTTCATTCGCATATAGTCCTGGGGACCATTCAGGCTTGTTCGCATTTGTGTTCCTCACGTGTGCCCCAAAGAATGAGGTGATTTGGTGAAATGCTATGCCCAAGATTACCATCCGAGTTGCCGTCGGGGAAGTGGCTCAAATAGCCTCGGCTATCACTTCCTTTTGACGGCCGTGATGGTCAAGTGGATTAAGGCGCCCTTTAGTTACCAGTTGCGTTGCTCCTGGGAGTATGGGTTCGAGTCACTTCTGGGGTGTGAGTTTTCATTCGCATATAGTCCTGGGGACCATTCAGGCTTGCTTGCATTTGTGTTCCTCACGTGTACCCCAAAGAATGAGGTGATTTGGTGAAATGCTATGCCCAAGAATACCATCCGAGTTGCCGTCAGGGAAGTCGCTCAAATAGCCTCGGCTATCACTTCCTTTTGACGGCCATGATGGTCAAGTGGATTAAGGCGCCCTGTAGTTACCAGTTGCGTTGCTCCTGAGAGTATGGGTTCGAGTCACTTCTGGGGTGTGAGTTTTCATTCGCATATAGTCCTGGGGACCATTCAGGCTTGTTCGCATTTGTGTTCCTCACGTGTGCCCCAAAGAATGAGGTGATTTAGTGAAATGCTATGCCCAAGATTACCATCCGAGTTGCCGTCGGGGAAGTGGCTCAAATAGCCTCGGCTATCACTTCCTTTTGACGGCCATGATGGTCAAGTGAATTAAGGCGCCCTGTAGTTACCAGTTGCGTTGCTCCTGGGAGTATGGGTTCGAGTCACTTCTGGGGTGTGAGTTTTCATTCGCATATAGTCCTGGGGACCATTCAGGCTTGTTCGCATTTGTGTTTCTCACGTGTGCCCCAAAGAATGAGGTGATTTGGTGAAATGCTATGCCCAAGATTACCATCCGAGTTGCCGTCGGGGAAGTGGCTCAAATAGCCTCGGCTATCACTTCCTTTTGACGGCCGTGATGGTCAAATGGATTAAGGCGCCCTGTAGTTACCAGTTGCGTTGCTCCTGGGAGTATGGGTTCGAGTCACTTCTGGGGTGTGAGTTTTCATTCGCATATAGTCCTGGGGACCATTCAGGCTTGTTCGCATTTGTGTTCCTCACGTGTACCCCAAAGAATGAGGTGATTTGGTGAAATGCTATGCCCAAGAATACCATCCGAGTTGCCGTCGGGGAAGTGGCTCAAATAGCCTCGGCTATCACTTCCTTTTGACGGCCGTGATGGTCAAGTGGATTAAGGCGCCCTGTAGTTACCAGTTGCGTTGCTCCTGGGAGTATGGGTTCGAGTCACTTCTGGGGTGTGAGTTTTCATTCGCATATAGTCCTGGGACCATTCAGGCTTGTTCGCATATATATATATATATATATATATATATATATATATATATATATATATTTATATATATATATATATATATATATATATATATATATATATATATATATATATATATATATATATATATATATATATATATATATATATATATGTATATATATATAAGCCCTGAGGGAAAAGCACCCACCTAGAGCTCCTCGTGATGACAGTGTTCCCCTAGTCGGTGTTACCAGAGCAGAACCCCTGTGTGTGCTCGAATCCATGGTGCATAAAGCAGCTTTATCCTTCCCACCAGGATCAGCAGGTGGGTTCACAGGACTACGACCCAACCATATCAAACAAATGCTCAACCCTGCACTGGGAGACATTGCACAGGGCCTCCTGGTGGAACTAACTAGATTCGCCAACACATGTCTAGCTGGCAACATACCAGAAACCATACGGCCTCTCTTTTTTGGCGCTACCCTCTGTGCCCTGAGGAAAAAAGATGGAGGACTCAGACCGAGAGCTGTGGGCAATTCACTCCGGCGTCTCGTCGCTAAGGCTGCTGCTAGAGCAGTTAGTCAGGCAGCAGCCGACATGCTGAAGCCAAAACAGCTTGGGTTTGGCATTCCCCAAGTGTGTGAGACAGCGGCTCATGCAGCTAGAGCCTACATTGCCAACATTACGGATGAAAAAGCCCTGATAAAGCTGGACTTCAAAAATGCTTTCAATCTGGTTAGAAGGGATGCAGTACTCAGTGCAGTTCATCGCCTTTTTCCTTCCCTCTACCCGTTTGTAAACTCATGCTATAGCAAGAATCTAACTCTGCTTTTTGGGGAACATGAAATTGAATCACAAGAAGGTGTCCAACAGGGTGACCCCCTTGCTCCTTTTCTTTTCTGCCTAGTTATCAAGGAAGTCACCGATAACCTGTCCAGTGAGCTCAACATTTGGTTTTTGGACGATGTTACTCTAGCCGGCTCCGCAGCCTCACTCTTGGACGACATAAGAATAATTCAGGAGCAAGGAGCAAGCCTAGGCCTCACTCTGAACCCTTCCAAGTGCGAAATAACCTCCACCAACCAGCACATAATAGAGCAAATAAAGGTTGTTTTGCCTGACATTCATACAACCAACCCTGAGGACAGCACACTCCTAGGTGCTCCTCTTGGAAGGAATGCCATCGACGGGGTCATTGGTAAGAAGATCACTGACCTGAAGAGGATGAACGAGAGGATTGAAGACATCGATGCTCACGATGCACTTTACCTCATCACCAGATGCTTGTCCCTCCCCAGGCTGACCTACTTTCTAAGATGTTCGCCATCTTTCAACAATATTAAATTAGAAGAGTACGACAGCTTGCTGAAATCAACACTAGAAAAAGCCCTCAATCTTTCCCTCAGCGACTTACAGTGGAAACAGGCCTCCCTTCCTGTCAGACTCGGGGGCCTTGGCGTGCGCACAGCAACACAAATTGCTGTACCAGCGTTCCTGTCCTCTTCAGTGGGGTCTGACAACTTGGTGAAGGAAATCCTACCTGAGCACCTAGTTCAACAGGCTGGGGTACATGATCCCAGTTTCACAGACTGCACAACCAAATGGGTCTCTCTCGCATGACCAGCACCCCAACCACCGCCTTCTGAAGCCCATAAGCAATCCAGCTGGGATCGCCCTATTGCCGACCAAGAAGCTGCGACTTTGCTAGAAGCTGCGACAACACCACATGACACTGCCCGACTTAGAGATGTAGCAGCTCCCCATGCAGGTGATTTCCTATTAGCAACCCCAATGTCAGCAACCGGCACCCATCTCACACCGCAGGCCCTCCGAATTGCCGTGGCTCTCCGCCTCGCTGCCCCAATCCGCACCGAATACAGGTGTATTTGCGGCGAGGCAGAGGCCGACAGATACGGACGGCATGGCCTTCTCTGCCAAAGGACAGGAGGATGGCATGCAAGACACGGCGAGGTCAATGACATTATTAAGAGAAGCCTTACCACAGCTGGTTGTCCAGCAGAGAGAGAGCCCCGTTACCTAATGTCCCGCAACTCTGATGAGCCTGTCGGTCGCCCAGACGGAATCACGGTGAACCCCTGGATGAATGGTAGACAGTTGGTGTGGGACTACACATGTGTTTCAACTTTAGCCAATACCTATGTTGACTTCAGTGCTACACAAGCAGGAGGAGCTGCCAATCACCGGGAAGCGGCCAAGTCACGTAAATACAGAGACCTTGACCACCACTGCAATTTTGTCCCCATTGCCTCAGAGACACTTGGTGCCTGGGGTAAAAGTGCTGCTAGCTTTTTGAAGGAGTTGGGGTCTAAGCTAATCGAAACAACTAGAGACCCTAGAGCTGCCAGTTTTCTTTTTCAGCGCCTTAGTGTGGCAATCCAGAGAGGAAATGCTCACTGCATCCATGGTTCCTGCCCGCCATCTGAGGAGCTGGAAGAGCTGTACAACTTGTGACAAGCAGCCTTGCACCCTGCATGTAATCAATATTGTAACTTTTTTTGTGTAATGACATTTTCAAATAAAGTTAGATAAATATACACACATACCAAAAGAATAGGGGTGGTAGAAGAAAATATCAAAGTGTTCAGTGAGGATCCACAAGGTCTTCTCTGAGTACTCTTTATTTTCTTCTCCGAGGCTATGGGTCCCTACACTTGCACCAGAGGTGGTACCCCTTCTAGGTTAAAAAAAAAAAAATATATATATATATATATATATATATATATATATATATATATATATATATATATATATATATATATATATATATATGTCGTACCTAGTAGCCAGAACGCACTTTTCGGCCTACTATGCAAGGCCCGGATTGCCTAATAAGCCAAGTTTTCTTGAATTAATACATTTTCTCTAATTTTTTTCTTATGAAATGATAAAGCTACCCATTTCATTATGTATGAGGTTAATTTTTTTTTATTGGAGTTAAAATTAACGTAGATATATGACCGAACCTAACCAACCCTACCTAACCTAACCTAACCTATCTTTATAGGTTAGGTTAGGTTAGGTAGCCAAAAAAGTTAGGTTAGGTTAGGTTAGGTAGGTTAGGTAGTCGAAAAACAATTAACTAATGAAAACTTGGCTTATTAGGCAAATCGGGCCTTGCATAGTAGGCTGAGAAGTGCGTTCTGGCTACTACACTCACGACACAACTATGCCAATGCCATCATTAAGAAGAACTTTGCCTTTGTCCAGTGTACAGCAGAGAGCCTCGCAATTTATTGAACCGTAACTCTGTTAGCTTTGCTGGCCGGCCAGATGGAATTACACTACGCCCTTGGAAATATGGCAAATAATTAGTGTGGGATTGTACTTGCATATTCACCCTGGCAGATACATACATCAGCCTAGCTCTGTCGGCCAAGCAATTGGCCGACAGAGACTCGAATTCTCCACTATACTGAATTGATTTAATAAAACAATTTCTGACCACCTAGTGCTATCGGGTATTAGACGATAATTGTGTCTACTATTCCAATACTCTTGAATAGTCTTGTGGTCAGGGTACCCGACCTGTCAGTGGTTTCATAGCTCCTGGCAGTCTAAGTTTCGAACCTTTCATGGTGAGGATTCTTACTGATACATTCGGCTTATGTTTTATGCAAATTTCTGAAATGAGCTGCATGCTGTGTGGGGAGGCAGAGGACACTCGATAGTGCTATCTCAATGATCCACGCATGGAAGCCTCCCTATTCTAGTAATATGTCACGTAGTCCAGATTATGAAAAGCTTTTCCGCATGCAAAATTTGTATAAGTTGTCTTGAAGCTCTTAGTATATCCAGAATGAGGTGAGTTATGCGCAGTGTAGGCGATGGAATGAGTATATCCAGTTATGTTAAAACACTCTAGTTCTCTTAGTGTTCAGTGTGTGAGCTGTGTGATTGTGCTTCCTCATGTGAAAGGTGAGGAAGGCCACTGTGATGGGTCGTGGTCAAATGAAAGAGAATTATGATGCTTTAAATTTATTTCATGTAAATAAATCTTATAAACTTATGCTTGGCCAAAACCTTTGATGTCCATGCTTAGAGCCCAATAGGTTCAGTAATTTGTACACCAGTTGATTGACAGTTGAGAGGCATCACCAAAGAGCAAGAGCTCAACCCCCGCAGCACAACTAGGTGAATACACACGAGAGCGCAAGCCTCCCCAGCTCCCTACCACCATAACCGCTGCTCCCCTCTCCGGCTAAGCAAATAAAGTCGTCTAAATCTATGAATTCCGTTTAGCTCACCCTTCCCCTTACCTCATTTAATTACAGCAGGACGGGGAGCGCCTCAATCTTCCGCACTGCCGCCCAACCTTTCATATTCAACTCACAATTTATCCGTCAAATCAGTCAAGCCCGCGCGGTCAAGCTCATGAGGTAAGCTCGCCCGAGCGTGTGAGGTAAGCTCGCCCGAGCATGCGAGATATGCTCGGCCTGGCTGTTGAGATAAGCTCTGTTGGGCTAATGAGGTAGGGCCTGGCTTGAGGGTCTATTACGAAAGGTTAGCCTGACTTATCAGTTGATGTTGGTAGAACAATTATAACAAGTGTCGGAGAACTACCCACCAACATGTCTCCCAGCAACAAACATGAGAACATGGCTCTCCTGCCCTGGGAGGATATTGCCATAGTTTTATGCGGAACCTGAATGGTGTTATCTTTAGGATCATGACGACACTGCCAGGGATCAATGGGATACTTGGTGAGTTTGTTTTATTGGTATTGAGTTAATTGTTGACTTACGGAGGTTAGGTTTGTCGGTGGTAACACAAGGAGCCCTTTCCAATCACCTCTTATTCATTCCCCTCAGGTCCCCTTCCTTCCCTCCACGTCTCAATTCTTCCTCTCTCATCTCATTCCTCCCACTCACATCCCCTTTAATCCCCTCTCATCCATTTTTTTTGCAATCATCATTTCCCACTTCCCTTCTTCTTATTTTCCTACTCTACTCCAACCCATCCCCTTCCTTTCATTTCCGTGTATGTACGGAAAAGGTGTGTCTGTGTACTCACCTAGTTATGCTTGCGGGGGTTGAGCTCTGGCTCTTTGCTTCCGCGCTGTGTGTGTGTGTACTCACCTATTTGTAGTCAATTATTTGTGCATGTGGGGGTTGAGATCATGCTCTTTGGTCCCGCCTCTCAACTTTCATTCAACTGGTGTACAGATTCCTGAGCCTACTGGGCTCAATCATATCTACACTTGAAACTGTGTATGAAGTCAGCCTCCACCCACATCACTTCTTAATGCATTCAATTTGTCAACCACTTTGACACTAAAGAAGTTCTTTCTAATATTTCTGTGGCTCATTTGGGCACTCAGTTTCCACCTGTGTCCCTTAGTGCGTGTTCCCCTTGTGTTAAATAGCCTGTCTTTATCTACCCTAGCAATTCCTCTGAGAATCTTGTACGTGGAGATCATGTCATCCCTAACTCTTTTGTCTTCCAGCGACGTGAGGTTTAATTCCCTTAGTCTCTCCTTGTAGCTCATACCTCTCAGCCCGGGTACCAGACTGGTGGCAAACCTTTGAACCTTTTCCAGTTTGGTTTTATGCTTGACTAGATATGGACTCCATGCTGGGGCTAAATACTCCAGGATTGGTCTGACACAGGTGGTATAAAAAAATCTGGATGATTCCTTACACATGTTTCTAAATGCCGTTCTTATGTTGGCCAGCCTGACATATGCTGCTGATGTTATCCTCTTGATATGGACTTCAGGGGACAGGCCTTGCTTAATATCAACCCCAAGTCTTTCCCTCTCTCTAACTCTTGAAGAATTTCATCTCCCAAATAATACCTTGTATCTGGCCTCCTGCTTCCTACACCTATCTCCATTACATTACATTTGTTTGGGTTAAACTCTATCAACCATTCGTTCGACCATTCTTTCAGTTTGTCCAGGTCTTCTTGAAGCCTCAAGCAGTCCTCCTCTGTCTTAATCCTTCTCATAATTTTGGTATCGTCAGCAAACATTGAGAGGAGTGGCTTCACGCCAATCTGAGGTCTCACCCCTCACGGTAACTCTCTGCTTCCTATTGCTTAGGTACTCACTTATCCACTGGAGTGTCCGACCAGTTAATTCTGCCTGTTTCTCCAGCTTATGCATCAGCCTTTTATGGGGTACTGTGTCAAAGACTTTGCGACAGTCCAAAAAAATACAGTCCGCCCATCCTTCTCTTTCTTGCTTAATCTTTGTCACTTGATCGTAGAATTCTATTAAGCCTGTAAGGCAAGATTTACCCTCTCTGAACCCATGTTGATAGGTTGTCAAGAAGTTCATTTCTCTCCTTATGTGTTATGAGTTTTTTTCTCAATCTTCTCCATCACCTTGCATGGTATACTAGTTAAGGACACTGGCCTGTAGTTCAGTGCCTCATGTCTGACACCGTTTTGAATATTGGGGCTACATTAGACATCTTCCATATTTCTGGTAGGTCTCCTGTCTTCAGTGACCTACTATACACTATGGAGAGTGGCAAGCAATGGGTTCCTGCACACCCTTTCAGTACCCATGGTGAGATTCCGTCCGGCCAACAGCCTTTCTCACGTCCAGATCCTACAGATGCCTCTTGACATTATTTCTTGTAATTTCGAACTCTTCCAAGGCCGCTTAGTTTACTGCCACCTCTCCTAGCGCAGTGACCTCTCCTTGTTCTGTTGGGAAGACCTCCTGGAACCTCTTGTTGAGTTCTTCACACACCTCTTTGTCATTCTCTGTGTACCTGTCCTCACCCATTCTAAGTTTCATTACCTGTTCCTTCACTGTTGTTTTCCTCCTGATGTGACTGGAGTAGCTTTGGTTCAGTCTTGGCTTTATTAGCTATATCATTTTCATACTTTTTCTCAGCTTCTCTTCTCACACTAACATACTCGTTCCTGGTTCTCTGGTACCTCTCTCTGCTTTCTGGTGTTCGGTTATTTCGGAAGTTCCTCCACGCCATTTTGTTCAGTTCCTTTGCTTTCATACATGCTCTATCAAACTATGGATTCTTCATGTGTTTCTTGAAATTAAATTATATTATTTTATATTATATTATTTTTATTATATATTTTTTTATATTGTATTATTATTTTTGTTATATTTTTTATATTATATTATTGTTTTCAATTTAAATATTAAAACCAATTTAAGGGTAAAAAAATAAAATAATTTATATTTCTTTTATTATTTACTAACAAATCAGCAAAAATACAAAAACATATGACCTATATAATTATATATATAATATATATATAAATAATATATATATAAATAATTTATATAATATATATTATATATATATATATATATATATATATATATATATATATATATATATATATATATATATATATATATATATATTGGTGTATACTGGCAGCAGGTTTTCTTTCAAACATGTTTCATTGAATATGACCGCATATTCTGTATTTATTATTTTCTGGTTTAGGGCTTCTATCCCTCTAACTATTTTCTTAGCATCAGGGCTTAATTGAAATAGGAGTTCTCCAAAACTCATTTTCGTACTTTTAAGGTGAAGAAAAGAAGTGATTTACTATAGAGTGTATTACACTTATTTGTATAATTTTGCACGACGTTTCGAACCTCCATGGTTCATTCTCAAGTGAACAGATCTTACAATACTAGTTGATTTTATACCCGCATTAGGTCAGGTGATAATACAATGAAGGTGAAAACATGGGGGGATACATAAGGGATAAACATAGGGGCTGCAGAAGGCTTATTGGCCCATACGAGGCATCTCCTATCTAAACGCAAAGATTAATCCAGTGTAATTGGCCTGTTATGTTGGACATTGTCTTCTGTGTTGGCATCGATATGTTCTTGTCTTGTCCTTACTCTCATGGTGGGTAGAGTGTCTTGTCTTGTCCTTACTCTACCCACCATGAGAGTAAGGACAAGACAAGAACATATCGATGCCAACACAGAAGACAATGTCCAACATAACAGGCCAATTACACTGGATTAATCTTTGCGTTTAGATAGGAGATGCCTCGTATGGGCCAATAAGCCTTCTGCAGCCCCTATGTTTATCCCTTATGTATCCCCCCATGTTTTCACCTTCATTGTATTATCACCTGACCTAATGCGGGTATAAAATCAACTAGTATTGTAAGATCTGTTCACTTGAGAATGAACCATGGAGGTTCGAAACGTCGTGCAAAATTATACAAATAAGTGTAATACACTCTATAGTAAATCACTTCTTTTCTTCACCTTAAAAGTACGAAAATGAGTTTTGGAGAACTCCTATTTCAATTAAGCCCTGATGCTAAGAAAATAGTTAGAGGGATAGAAGCCCTAAACCAGAAAATAATAAATACAGAATATGCGGTCATATTCAATGAAACATATATATATATATATATATATTAGTGTAATATATAAGGGTGTAGTGTAATAATATATATATTATATATATATATATATATATATATATATATATATATATATATATATATATATATATATATATATATATATATATATATATATATATATATATACATATATATATATATATATATATATATATATATATATATATATATATATATATATATATATATATATATATATATATATATATATATATATATACCAGAGTGTATGAGAGAGACAGCGGGAACTCATGATCAAACGTTCATCGAAGCAGCCAGACAATGGGACACCATTGCACACCCTCAACCCCGACCACAAGTCCCAAAAGACCACAAGCAGGCCCACTGGGATAGCCCCATAATGGAAAAGACTGTCACAGCAATGATTGACAACGCTGATGCTGAAAACAAAGCCCGCCTCCTAGCGGTAACAGCACCCCACGCCGGGGATTTTTTATTTGCTGTGCCCAATGCAGCCCTGGGAACTCGCCTCAGTCATGACGCTCTCCGCATTGGGGTTGCCCTTCGCCTTGCCGCCCCCAACCTCACCGAACATAGGTGCATCTGCGGAACTGCGATGGCAGACCAATATGGTCGTCATGGTCTGGTATGTCGTAAATCACAGGGTAAAATTGCAAGACATGAAGAAGTCAACGACATCATCAAGAGGAGCCTCGCCACAGCCCGCTGCAAAGAGAACCACACTTATCCAGACCTAACGACCCTCAGAAGCGCCCAGATGGGGTCACCTTGCTACCTTGGAAGGATGGTAAGCAAGTGGTATGGGACTACACGTGCGCTGCCACACTGGCCAGTACCTACCTCCACTACAGCACACGTGAAAGCGGTGGTGCTGCTTCTTTCAGGGAATCGCAGAAAATTATTAAATACAGAGGTCTAGCACACTGCTACAGCTTTGTTCCAATCGGCTCGGAGACCCTCGGTTCGTGGGGAAAATATGCATTGAAGTTCCTGAAGGAATTGGGGGACAAATTGATCAGCGCTACAAAAGACCAGAGAGCAAAAAGTTTCTTGTTCCAGCGCCTCAGTGTTGCGATTCAGAGGGGAAATGCCTGTTGCGTCTTGGGCACTAGTCCAACTTTAGAGGAATTCGAAGAAGTGTTTGACTTGCAACAATGATCGAACCCGTCTGTGACATTCATCAATGTTTCCCATTGTTGTGTTTTTCAAGAGATCCATAACCTTTAAGCACCTTTTTGCATTATTATTTTTGTATCAACCCATGTATATCTTGTAACCATCAAATGCATAATAAAGCACAAAAAATAAAAAAGGAAGGGGGTGGTAGGAGAAAAGCACACAGAAACTGTATTGGAGGGGATCTAAACATTCCCTCTAATGCGTTATGCGTGGTTTCCTCCGAGGCTATGGGTCCCCCTTCTTCCAGCTAGAGGTGGTACTCCCTTCCATTGTAAAAATATATATATATATATATATATATATATATATATATATATATATATATATATATATATATATATATATATATATATATATATATATATATATATATAATATATTTATATTATAATAATATATATATGATAACCTATGATAACCATCTTTGTAACCTATATGTAACTCCCTCTTTGTAACAAAGTTCAAATAAAGCAAATATATATGTGTATGAAATAAATATCCATAAATAAATAAATAAATAAATAAATAAATAAATAAAATAAGGTCATACCTCCAGCACAGGTTCTCCTGTGTTCACCACCTACTCGGTTGTTGCCATACGTAGAGGCGGTAAGTAAAGGCGAGGGAGCCAAGCCGAGTCACTGTGGCGCGGGTTCAACAGGCGGGAAGCAGCCCACAGCTGCAAGTTCGAGCTACCCTGCGCGGGGTAACAACAGGGACCCGCGGAGGTGTTACTCCTGCGGGAAGCGCGGGCATATACAGAGGGACTGTAAAGTCACTATTACGAGAGCATGAAAGCAGGCTCCTAGTGATGGTAGGCCTACTTTTGAGGTGAAAGTGGAAGGTGTGAGATTGACAGCTTTTGTTGATACAGGAAGCCAGGCAACGGTAATTAAATAGTCAGCCTTCAGCAATTTTAAGTATGCACGTCTTAAACGTTGCGCAAAGACATTTGCAGCGGTCAATGGGGAAAAGATTGAGATCGTAGGTCAAGGTACAGTTAATTTTGAGATTGATGGGGAATTGCAGCCTCACACATGTACGATCGTAGAGAACCTTGATTTTCCTGGTCACATCTTAATGGGAACTGATTTTCTGTCGCGATTTGATTATTCCTTGTCTGCTCAAAAAGGGGCTAGGAACTGCAGGTTACAGTTGGGACAGACTTCCTACCCAGTGGAGATGATCGACCATCCCCCAGTTGTAGCTTCAATTAAGAGGAAGCTGAAATATAATGCGCACTATCCAAAATTGATTGTTAAGTCTCTTCCAGACACAGTTAAGATGTCATGCACATTGCATGCATTGACCAAACAGAGTTGCCCACCGCATTCTGTTAAATTTATTAAAGTAGCCGTGGGACGTCACATCCAACCAGGTACCACCCTTCAGGTGGCCGGGAGATGTGACAGCTTATTAATTCCTCATCACTTAGTTGTAGTGCTCGATAAAGGTGCACTCATTCAGGTTGTCAATCTTTCACATAAGACTTTTCGCTTCAGGGCAGGTGATAGGGTATCTCAGGGAACCATGGTGGAGGACACAGAAATCTTTCACCATGAGTCAGCTGAGACGCCAACCGTCACTGCACAATGTAGTGCATTGCAAATGATAGATACTAAAACACCATCCAAAGTACAATACGAGACGAGAAATGTTGCACAGAATGTAGAGGAAGTAGAAAAATTAATTTCAGCACTTGATTTGCAACATGTTGCACAGGCGGATAGGAATGCACTGAGAGGAGTTTTACGAAAATTCCCGAAATTGTTTGCGACAGAGGATGACCAGATTGGTCTCCTTGACAAGATCGAGCACACCATTCCAACTGGTGATCATTTGCCTGTGTACACGAGACAGTGGAGGTTGCCGGAATAGTCAAAGAATGTTATCAGGGAGGAGTGCCAGAAAATGTTGAGACAGGGCGTGATAGAGCCTAGTACGTCACCGTGGCTCTCTCCTGTTGTGCTAGTTCGGAAACCGGACGGTAGTTATCGTTTCTGTGTTGACTACCGGAAGGTGAACGAATTAACTAAGGGTGATGTGTATCCGTTGCCCCGAATACAGGAGATAATAGATCAATTTGGTGCTGCTAAGTATTTCTCAACTCTTGACGCAAAATTGGCGTATTGGGCGATTCCGGTGGCAGAACAGGATAGGGAAAAAACAGCATTCTCGGATGGTAGGCACACTTATCAATTCCGTAGGATGCCGTTTGGTTTGAAGACAGCGCCCTCGTCGTTTCAGAGGGCCATCAACTTCATTCTTAGTCCGGTACTGGGTAGGCATTCTTTAGCGTACCTGGATGACGTGGTGATATATTCCAGGACGTTTGAGGAACACCTACAGGACTTGACTGAGACTTTGAAGTTGTTAGATCAGGCAGGTTTCAGGCTGAATGTTCAGAAGTGCACCCTGGCGGCTCAGAAATTCAAATTTCTGGGGTTCCAGGTGTGCCCAGACGGTATCCGACCTGACCCAGACTTTTGCCGCACCATTGCTGACATGCCTACTCCAAGGACAGCAAAGGACGTGCGTAGGTTTTTGGGGGCGGCCGGATATTTTCGTCGTCATATTGAAGGTTTCGCTGGCATTTCAGCACCCCTGACTGATCTGACAAAGAAAAATGCGAAGTGTGTGTGGAAATCTGAACATGACGAGGCCTATCGCAAACTAAAAGACCAACTAATCACGACACCGGTATTGGCTATTCCTGATTTTGAGAAAGAGTGGGAAGTGCACACTGACGCCAGCGGTATTGCTATTGGCGGGTGCTTAATTCAGCGAGATGCGGATAATTTACCCCATCCGGTAGCCTATTTCAGTAGGAAGGTCAAAGGACCTGAAGTTCGTTATTCAGCTACGGATCGGGAGGCACTGGCAGTAGTAGAATCAGTTAGGTATTTCGAGCCTTACCTATTTCAGCGGCATTTTGTAATCTACACAGACCATCGAGCATTAACACACATATTTAAAAAGCGAACGAAATGCCTACGAATGTCACGCTGGTCTCACGAACTTTCGGCCCACTCATTCCAGATCTTGTACAAGCCTGGTCCAGCACATGTTGTGCCAGACACGCTAAGTAGAAATATAGCGGCAGTTCAGATTAATGAAAATATTGAAACCATTCCATCAGATAAAATGAGAGAATACCAGATGAGCGAGCCTAGATGGAAAGAGATTATTGAGTATTTAGAAGGAGGAAAATACCCGAAGAAGAAAAAGAAGTTACCTATTCATGATTTTGAAATGAAACAGGGCGTCCTGTATTATGTGAATAGCCAGAATGATAGGGCAGTATTTCAACTAGTTATTCCGGACGCGTTGCGGTCATCAGCGTTAAAGCTTGCGCATGCTTCAAAAATTGCAAGACATCCGGGGATCTTTAAAACGCACTTAAAAGCAAAGTCTCTATTTTATTTTCCAGGATTACTTTCTGAGGTAATCAATTTCGTGAAGTCGTGCCCTCGTTGCCAGAGGAGGAAAGGCACCCTTAAGGTACAAGCCCCACTTCAGGAATTCCCTGAAATTCGTGAACCGTTAGATCGTGTGGGGGCCGATTTGATTGATTTACATCACAGTCATTCAGGAAATAGATATGTGTTGGTACTAGTTGACCATTTGTCTAGATACACTACACTAGTTGCATTACCTCAGAAGGATTCTCGTACGGTTGCAGATGCGTTCTTGCGTAGGTTCGTTACTGTATTCGGACCTCCTAAAGTTTTAGTCTCTGACCGGGGTCAAGAATTCAATGGTAATATATTTAGAGAAGTTTGTAAGATTTTAGAGACAACTTCGGCTTTTACAACAGCCTACCACCCACAAGCAAACGGAATGACGGAACGGACTAATCGTTCAGTCAAGGATATGCTTGCAATCCTTGCTGAACATGACGCAAACACCTGGGATGAACACCTACCCTATGTTCAGTTCGCCTTGAATACTGCCATCCACCAATCAATTAACACCCAACCACTTCATTTGTTTACTGGTAATTCATGCAATTTCCCCTCAGGTCTGCTTAACAGACATAATGTTGCATACGGGGAGGACTATCCTTCAGAGGTCCTTGGAAAAATGAGAAATGCATGGAATATTGCAGCTGAAGCGTCCAAGAAGGCACGAACTCGGTATGCTCATTTTTATGACAAGAAAGTGCGCCCTCTTGAGTTGACGGAAGGAAGCCTCGTATTGAGAGTGAATGAGGCTGCGCCCGCCAATCAGAGCAGGAAACTAGCTCCGAGGTGGCGAGGACCATATAGAGTAATTAAAAGGGCGGGGCCGGTTAATTTTGTTATAAAAGGAGTGCTCAAGGACCAGGTGGAAAGGACAATTCATATGAATAAATTGAAACATTATCATGCTAGAGAGGAATTAGAACTGCCTTCAGCGGGTCTAGTTCCTGACTCAGCAGTGCTGACTCAGGGCTTCACCGACGAGTCAGAAGATGAGGATGACCCTCTGTCATCGCTCATCAGAAGTCAGGTGCAGTCTCGCCACCCTATGGTGACGAGATCTCGCGCTATACAGTAAAGTAACTTCCTTGGTTAGTATAATTTAGTATTCATTAGATTTTCCTGAAAAGGCAATGAGATGTACTATCGTTATACTTGGCTCAGGTAGCAACTTTTACCGTGCTCTGGGGTTCCACCTCCACCAAACCCAGAGTATATCTATGCTTCCGCTGTGTTGTGTCTGTCTGCTCCCAGGTCTGATTGGTACACCGACCCAGTTGTTCCAGCCACACGTGAACCCTTGTCTGTAAAGACCGAGTGGGGAGGCACGTTACACAAAGCCCTCCCCCCACCAGACCCAGTAACCCATACATCAGTTACTTTGGGGATGAGTGACTGTCCAAGAGTCACCCGGCCGACGCCTCACGTCACTAACGAGGTTGTCAGGGCCAGCGAGCTGTCCACATTATAGCAGTCACCGGAGGTGCCATACAACGCCGGGGTAGCTGTCTCGAGATCACCACTACCCACCTGCTGCGTCATCAAGACTGCAGCCATTCCAGCAGTGTTGGAGGAGAGGTCAAGAAATGGAAAGCACGTAGCAGTACTCAAGAATTTCGCCGGAAGATTAATGATTACGTCATCTGAAGTAACAAGAAAGCAGAACTAAGGCGGTCACAGGTGGAAGGCACGGTTTCCCTACAGAGTACCGGGACTCGCCAATAGAAGGTCGCAAAATTGTCTCCTTTGGCCTAAAGTCGGCGGTACGAGGGTATACACAGTTGGTGTTTACGGCCTAGTAACCTGGTGACATCAAGAAACACCTGAGATGACGTGAGCAATGATGGAAGACGAGATTCACCTGTTCTGCAAACAAGCAACCCGCCTCTACGACCTTCTGACACCACTCCTGCTAAAAGACACCGTTGGTACATCCAGTCCTGCTCTGCTGTGGTCATCTGCGACGTCAAGTTTTACATCAAGACTGCCGTGTGAACTGTGATTGATACGAAGGCGTGTGGACTCTCGAGAGCAAGATTAATGGCCGAAGTAACAGTATTCTACAGCTGTCACTTGGCACTCCGCTCTACTACACTCTGTCATCATTCAGGAGTACCGGATGGGAGTACAAGAGGACCAGGTATTGATGTCTACACATGGGAAGAAGCAAGATCGACACCGTCATCGTCAGCGACTACATTCAGCATCCAGCAGCATCGATTTTTTTTTCTCGATTACTCAATATGAACAATGGATACAAACAACAAAGTGGCTCTGAACATCTGTGTAAAGAATATCTGGACACTTTTGTTTAAATGTTGAAAAACAGATTTAAAATAATTCTGGTATAATATATGAAAATCTTACTCTAGAAATTGGTCATTGATTAACATCGAAGCCCCTGTGTAATTGTCTCAGCCCTGAACAAACGGTTATGGAAAATTATGTTGTGATACTTTTGCAGAATGTTTGAACACAGGAGAGGCGGACCAATATAAACATTGACACTCTTACAGTGAGTGCGGACACTTGGCTGTACAGTCAGCTGAAACCTGTGATATAGTATAGGAATTTTTTTTTTATTTTTTTAGATACATGTAATAAACGTTAGGTGTGTTCCTTAACATGTCAAGGTTGACATTGATCGGGAGTGGTTAGTACACGGATGTGAACTTGATAGTTCCGTAGTACGCTCCCGGATGACTGAAAGTTCAGTCTGAAGATATAACTTTAATGTTTATGCTTGAGCACGGTGTGGCCGGTTCTAGAGGACACATGAACTTGGCTAGTGAAGAGCCAAGAGATTTTAATAGCTAGTCTTTGATGATAGAGTAGGGAAATGTTATTTAGCTATGTCAGTAAGGATAGGATGTATGTTTCCTGATGTTGGAGGATTGCTGTTAGTTGACAGCTGAGAAATTTATGAATTTAAACATGTTGATGTTGGACACTCAAATATTTATCTAATTTTATTAGTTAGGTTAGCTTTTGTTTGTGGCATGAGTTGAATTGTGGGTTTGGATACTAAACCTCGTGATTTTTAACAAATTAACAAGGTTTACTAAGTGCTTGTGCGGGGGGGTTGTAACAAACTAGGCTGGTTGTAAGAATTATCCAGAGTGGTTTATCGACAAAAGAGAATGGGAAGCTGGGCCCGCGTGGTGACCCGGGACCTGACCCCTAGGGAATTCGCGGTGAAAATAATCGACGCCTTGTTCATAGCTTCGTATAATGAACCATTCTATAGTATTCACTTATTTAGAGAAATTAGCCTTTATTCATTTTGTATTAAAATTGTATTGTATAATATTCCTGGTTATAGTACCAAGAGTATTCTAATTATTAGGAGATTTGAGTTAAGTCACCATCAGTGACGTCACGAATCGGATCTAAGTTGTAAGGCGCGAGTGACCGGTGGTCATAGGTCATCAGAGTTGACATGTCCACTATTTCTCAAAGTTCAAATAACCATTTTGGGGAACGGGAACAGCTCTGCCGTTAGATGCTTGTGTAATTTAATTTTAGTAAAATAATTCAACCAGTCTGGATCAATTCAGTACAAACAGAGGTTAATTGTTATAACTTAAACCTTCCTAGTAACTTGGTAAAACTTAGACTATGCGGAAGGATACAATGCTCTAGTCTGGGGAAGACCAGACGAAGAGAGATCAGTGTGGAATCCAGATGAACGGGGAGAGGTCAACCATCTTACCTCTCCCAAGACCAGCCCCCCAACATCTAGCTGGTCGCCCAAGGTAGAGTTGCTTTATGAGTCCTTAAAGGGATAGTCAATTCATTGCCGTTCGGGTCAAGTAGGGAGTGTTAAAGTGACAGGGAGTGAACATATTTAGATTTCGTTTTAGTTTTCTTTTAATAAATTAATTAGTTAATAAATTGCATTTTTATTATTTCCATGTGTTGTATGTACAGTATATGAACTTGTCCTGGTCACGTGGTCCACACGAGGCAGAGTTGAATTGGGCGCCGATTCTAACACCAAATCGGAAGTCATCTTTACCGTGTGATTTATTCCACACTCAAGGTCATCGGTTATAGTGGGGATCAAGCCCCAAGGTTGATTAATTAGCATGATCGATCCAGACCTCGATCATTGTTCTGTGTTACTGGTCTGGTGGTGGCGGCGGAGGCGACTCTAGGGTTTTGCTCAAAGCTTAGGTCACGTCATATGGGTTGTAGAATCCTAAGTCGGTCAATCGTCTTAGGGCCACGTGGCGTGGAGTTGGCTTTAGTACAAGTTTTGGAGTCCCTTGGTAGAGAATAAAAAGTAAGAATACGGGTAGAGAGGGGAAAAGAAGGAAAGATAAGTCGAGAACGCCCTCCACATGTTACACAAGGCCTAATAAGCCTAGTTTTCATGAATTAATTGTTTTTTGACTACCTAACCTACCTAACCTAACCTAACCTAACTTTTTCGGCTACCTAACCTAACCTAACCTAACCTATAAAGATAGGTTAGGTTAGGTTTGGTAGGGTTGGTTAGGTTCAGTCATATATCTACGTTAATTTTAACTCCAATAAAAAAAAAATTGACCTCATACATAATGAAATGGGTAGCTTTATCATTTCATAAGAAACATTTTTGAGAAAATATATTAATTCAGGAAAACTTGGCTTATTAGGCAAATCGGACCTTGCATAGTAGGCCGAGAAGTGCGTTCTGGCTACTAGGTACGACACACACACACACATATATATATATATATATATATATATATATATATATATATATATATATATATATATATATATATATATATATATATATATATATATAACTGAAAACTCACACCCCAGAAGTGACTCGAACCCATACTCCCAGGAGCAACGCAACTGGTATGTACAAGACGCCTTAATCCACTTGACCATCACGACCGGACATAATGAGGTGATAGCCGAGGCTATTTGAACCACCCCACCGCCGGCACTCGGATAGTAATCTTGGGCATAGCATTTTACCAAATCACCTCATTCTTTGGGGCACACGTGAGGAACACAAATGCGAACAAGCCTGAATGGTCCCCAGGACAATATGCAACTGAAAACTCACACCCCAGAAGTATGTATGTCCGGTCGTGATGGTCAAGTGGATTAAGGCGTCTTGTACATACCAGTTGCGTTGCTCCTGGGAGTATGGGTTCGAGTCACTTCTGTGGTGTGAGTTTTCAGTTGCATATTGTCCTGGGGACCATTCAGGCTTGTTCGCATATATATATATATATATATATATATATATATATATATATATATATATATATATATATATATATATATATGTCGTACCAAGTAGCCAGAACGCACTTCTCAGCCTACTATGCAAGGCCCGATTTGCCTAATAAGCCAAGTTTTCATGAATTAATGTTTTTTCGACTACCTAACCTAACCTAACCTAACTTTTTCGGCTACCTAACCTATAAAGATAGGATAGGTTAGGTTAGGTAGAGTTGGTTAGGTTCGGTCATATATCTACGTTAATTTTAACTCCAATAAAAAAAAATTGACCTCATACATAATGAAAAGGGTAGCTTTATCATTTCATAAGAAAAAAATTAGAGAAAATATATTAATTCATGAAAACTTGGCTTATTAGGCAAATCGGGCCTTGCATAGTAGGCTGAGAAGTGCGTTCTGGCTACTAGGTACGACATATACATATATATATTAGTATATTTTGGTAGCAGTCTTTCCTGTAGACATATATTATTAAAAATTACCGAAAAAGTAAGATTAATAATTCTAACACGAATTTTCTCGATCTTTCTTACGTTTCTTTTCACTGTTGATGGTAATTCAAAGATCAATTCTCCAAAATTCATTTTTATTTCTAGTCTGACACGACACTTGAGCGCGTTTCGTAAAACTTATTACATTTTCAAAGAATTTAGTTTACACAAACACACACAACTTTAACTGAATAGAGCTTAAACATCTTTCGAGTTTTTATACCTACATTTGCGTGAAGGGACATGTTACAATAGTTTTGGATGAGGTGAAAATAAACTTTTAACACAAGACAAAACACGAAACAATGAAACAGGTATTAAAAATAGGTAACTGCAGAAGGCCTATTTTTATTGGCCCATATTTCTTGATGCTTCTATATTGGAGCAGAGTCTTGAAGTGGGTAGAATATAGTTGTGCATTAATTGGCTGTTGATTGCTGGTGTTGACTTCTTGATGTGTAGTGCCTCGCAGACGTCGAGCCGCCTGCTATCGCTGTATCTATCGATGATTTCTGTGTTGTTTGCTAAGATTTCTCTGGTGATAGTTTGGTTGTGGGAAGAGGCTATATGTTCCTTAATGGAGGCCTGTTGCTTATGCATCGTTAAACGCCTGGAAAGAGATGTTGTTGTCTTGCCTATATACTGAGTTTTTTGAGGCTTACAATCCCCAAGAGGGCATTTGAAGGCATAGACGACGTTGGTCTCTTTTAAAACATTCTGTTTTGTGTCTGGAGAGTTTCTCATGAGTAGGCTGGCCGTTTTTTTTGTTTTATAGTAAATTGTCAGTTATATCTTCTGATTTTTGTCTGTAGGGATAACGTTTCTACTGACAATATCTTTCAGGACCCTTTCCTCCGTTTTATGGGCTGTGGAAAAGAAGTTCCTGTAAAATAGTCTAATAGGGGGTATAGGTGTTGTGTTAGTTGTCTCTTCAGAGGTTGCATGGCGTTTCACTTTCCTTCTTATGATGTCTTCCACGAAACCATTGGAGAAGCCGTTGTTGACTAGGACCTGCCTTACCCTACAGAGTTCTTCGTCGACTTGCTTCCATTCTGAGCTGTGGCTGAGGGCACGGTTGACATATTTTTAATACCTGTTTCCTATTTTTAATACCTGTTTCATTGTTTCGTGTTCTGTCTTGTGTTAAAAGTTTATTTTTAACTCATCCAAAACTATTGTAACATGTCACTTCACCCAAATGTAGGTATAAAAACTCGAAAGATGTTTAAGCTCTATTCAGTTAAAGTTGTGTGTGTTTGTGTAAACTAAAGTCTTTGAAAATGTAATAAGTTTTACGAAACGCGCTCAAGTGTCGCGTCAGACTAGAAATAAAAATGAATTTTGGAGAATTGATCTTTGAATTACCATCAACAGTGAAAAGAAACGTAAGAAAGATCGAGAAAATTCGTGTCAGAATTATTAATCTTACTTTTTCGGTCATATTTAATATATATATATATATATATATATATATATATATATATATATATATATATATATATATATATATATATATATATATATATATATATATATATATATATATATATATATATATATATATATATATATATATATATATGTCGTACCTAGTAGCCAGAACGCACTTCTCAGCCTACTATGCAAGGCCCAATTTCCCTAATAAGCCAAGTTTTCATGAATTAATTGTTTTTCGACTACCTAACCTACCTAACCTAACCTAACCTAACTTTTTCGGCTACCTAACCTAACCTAACCTATGAAGATAGGTTAGGTTAGGTTAGGTAGGGTTGGTTAGGTTCGGTCATATATCTACGATAATTTTAACTCCAATAATAAAAAATTGACCTCATACATAATGAAATGGGTAGATTTATCATTTCATAAGAAAAAAATTAGAGAAAATATATTAATTCAGGAAAACTTGGCTTATTAGGCAAATCGGGCCATGCATAGTAGGCTGAGAAGTGCGTTCTGGCTACTAGGTACGATATATATATATATATATATATATATATATATATATATATATATATATATATATATATATATATATATATATATATATATATATATATATATATATATATGTCGTACCTAGTAGCCAGAACGCACTTCTCAGCCTACTATGCAAGGCCCGATTTGCCTAATAAGCCAAGTTTTCATGAATTAATTGTTTTTCAACTACCTAACCTACCTAACCTAACCTAACCTAACTTTTTTGGCTACCTAACCTAACCTAACCTATAAAGATAAGTTAGGTTAGGTTAGGTAGGGTTGGTTAGGTTCGGTCTTATATCTACGTTAATTTTAACTCCAACAAAAAAAAATTGACCTCATACATAATGAAATGGGTAGCTTTATCATTTCATAAGAAAAAAATTAGAGAAAATATATTAATTCAGGAAAACTTGGCTTATTAGGCAAATCGGGCTTTGCATAGTAGGCTGAGAAGTGCGTTCTGGCTACTAGGTACGACATATATATATATATATATATATATATATATATATATATATATATATATATATATATATATATATATATATATATATATATATATATATATATATATATATATATATATATATATATATGTCGTACCTATTAGCCAGAACTCACTTCTCAGCCTACTATGCAAGGCCCGATTTGCCTAATAAGCCTAGTTTTCATGAATTAATGTTTTTTCGACAACCTAACCTACCTAACTTAACCTAACCTAACGTTTTCGGCTACCTAACCTAACCTAACCTATAAAGATAGGTTAGGTTAGGTTAGGTAGGGTTGGTTAGGTTCGGTCATATATCTACGTTAATTTTAACTCCAATAAAAAAAATTGACCTCATACATAATGAAATGGGTAGCTTTATCATTTCATAAGAAAAAAATTAGAGAAAATATATTAATTCAGTAAAACTTGGCTTATTAGGCAAATCGGGCCTCGCATAGTAGGCTGAGAAGTGAGTTCTGGCTACTAGGTACGACATATATATATATATATATATATATATATATATATATATATATATATATATATATATATATATATATGTCGTACCTAGTAGCCAGAACTCACTTCTCAGCCTACTATTCAAGGCCCGATTTGCCTAATAAGCCAAGTTTTCCTGAATTAATATATTTACTATAATTTTTTTCTTATGAAATGATAAAGCAACCCTTTTCTCTATGTATGAGGTCAATTTTTTTTTATTGGAGTTAAAATTAACGTTGATATATGACCGAACCTAACCAACCCTACCTAACCTAACCTAACCTGTATTTATAGGTAAGGTTAGGTTAGGTAGCCAAAAAAAGCTAGGTTAGGTTAGGTTAGGTAGGTTAGGTAGACGAAAAAACATTAATTCATGAAAACTTGGCTTATTAGGCAAATCGGGCCTTGAATAGTAGGCTTAGAAGTGCGTTCTGGCTATTAGGTACGACATATATATATATATATATATATATATGCGTTCTGGCTACCTAGTAGCCAGAACGCACTTCTCAGCCTACTATGCAAGGGACGATTTGCCTAATAAGCCAAGTTTTCCTGAATTAATATTTTTTCTCTAATTTTTTTCTTATGGAATGATAAAACTACCCATTTCATTATGTATGACGTCAATTTTTTTTTATTGGAGTTAAAATTAACGTAGACATATGACCAAACCTAACCTAGGTAGCCGAAAAAGTTAGGTTAGGTTAGGTTAGGTAGGTTAGGTAGTCAAAAAAACATTAATTCATGAAAACTTGGCTTATTAGGCCAATCGGGCCTAGCATAGTAGGCTGAGAAGTGCGTTCTGGCTACTAGGTACGACATATATATATATATATATATATATATATATATATATATATATATATATATATATATATATATATATATATATATATATATATATATATATATATATATATATATATATATATATATATATATATATATATATATATATATATATATATATATATATATATATATATATTAGTATATTTTGGTAGCAGTCTTTCCTGTAGACATATATTATTAAATATGACCGAAAAAGTAAGATTAATAATTCTAACACGAATTTTTTCAATCTTTCGTACATTTCTTTTCACTGTTGGAGGTAAATCAAAAATCAATTCTCCAAAATTCATTATTATTTCTAGTCTGACGCGACACGAGCGCGTTTCGTAAAACTTATTACATTTTCAAAGACTTTAGTTCACAAATACACAACTGAATAGAACTTACGCATCTCCGATTTTATATCTACATTTGAGTGAGGTGGAAGGAGTGATGTGGCATTAACACAAGACGGAACAAGATGTGGCATTAATAGGGTATTAATTTCATCAACACAAGACAGAAGAAGAGGTGATATTAATAGGGTATTAATTTCATCAACACAAGACAGAACACGAAACAATGGATATTGAATAGAAGTGTTTGTAGAAAGCCTATTGGTCCATATTTCTTGATGCTTCTAAATTGGAGCGGAGTCTGGAGGTGGGTAGAATATAGTTGTGCAATTATTGGCTGTTGATTGCTGGTGTTGACTTCTTGATGTGTAGTGCCTCGCAAATGTCAAGCTGCCTGCTATCGCTGTATCTATCGATGATTTCTGTTTTGTTTACTAGGATTTCTCTGGTGATATTTTTGGTTGTGGGAAGAGATTATATGTTCCTTAATGGAGCCCTGTTGCTTATGCATCGTTAAACGCCTAGAAAGAGATGTTGTTGTCTTGCCTATATACTGTTTTTTTTGGAGCTTACAGTCCCCAAGAGGGCATTTGAAGGCATAGACGACGTTAGTCTCTTTTAAAGCATTTTGTTTTGTGTCTGGAGAGTTTCTCATGAGTAGGCTGGCCGTTTTTCTGGTTTTATAGTAAATCGTCAGTTGTATCCTCTGATTTTTGTCTGTAGGGATAACGTTTCTATTAACAATATCTTTCAGGACCCTTTCCTCCGTTTTATGAGCTGTGGAAAAGAAGTTCCTGTAAAATAGTCTAATAGGGGGTATAGGTGTTGTGTTAGCTGTCTCTTCAGAGGTTGCATGGCTTTTCACTTTCCTTCTTATGATGTCTTCGACGAAACCATTGGAGAAGCCGTTATTGACTAGGACCTGCCTTACCCTACGTCAGACTAGAAATAAAAATGAATTTTGGAGAATTGATTTTTGATTTACCTCCAACAGTGAAAAGAAATGTACGAAAGATTGAAAAAATTCGTGTTAGAATTATTAATCTTACTTTTTCGGTCATATTTAATAATATATATATATATATATATATATATATATATATATATATATATATATATATATATATATATATATATATATATATATATATATATATATATATATATATATATATATATATATATATATATATATATATATATATATATATTATTAAATATGACCGAAAAAGTAAGATTAATAATTCTAACACGAATTTTCTCAATCTTTCGTACATTACGCTTCACTGTTGGAGGTAAATCAAAAATCACTTCTCCAAAATTCATTTTTATTTCTAGTCTGACGCGACATGGGCGCGTTTCGTAAAACTTATTACATTTTCAAAGACTTCACAAATACACAACTGATTAGAACTTGCGTTTCTCTGATTTTATATCTACATTTGAGTGAGGTGGGAAGGGTGATGTGGCATTAACACAAGACAGAACAATAGGGGATATTAATAGGGTATTAAAAGTATCAACACAAGACAGAACAGAAACAATGGGTATTGAATAGAAGTGTTTGTAGAAAGCCTATTGGTCCATATTTCTTGATGCTTCTATATTGGAGCGGAGTCTTGAGGTGGGTAGAATATAGTTGTGCAATAATTGGCTGTGTATTGCTGGTGTTGACTTCTTGATGTGTAGTGCCTCGCAAACGTCAAGCCGCCTGCTATCGCTGTATCTATCGATGATTTCTGTGTTGTTTACTAGGATTTCTCTGGTTATGGGAAGAGATTATATGTTCCTTAATGGAGCCCTGTTGCTTATGCATCGTTAAACGCTTAGAAAGAGATGTTGTTGTCTTGCCTATATACTGGGTTTTTTGGAGCTTACAGTCCCCAAGTGGGCATTTGAAGGCATAGACGACGTTAGTCTCTTTTAAAGCGTTCTGTTTTGTGTCTGGAGAGTTTCTCATGAGTAGGCTGGCCGTTTTTCTGGTTTTATAGTAAATCGTCAGTTGTATCCTCTGATACAACTATACATATTTCTATAAAACCAGAAAAACGGCCAGCCTACTCATGAGAAACTCTCCAGACACAAAACAGAACGCGAACTGAGACTTTGAAGTTGTTAGATCAGGCAGGTTTCAGGCTGAATGTTCAGAAGTGCACCCTGGCGGCTCAGAAATTCAAATTTCTGGGGTTCCAGGTGTGCCCAGACGGTATCCGACCTGACCCAGACTTTTGCCGCACCATTGCTGACATGCCTACTCCAAGGACAGCAAAGGACGTGCGTAGGTTTTTGGGGGCGGCCGGATATTTTCGTCGTCATATTGAAGGTTTCGCTGGCATTTCAGCACCCCTGACTGATCTGACAAAGAAAAATGCGAAGTGTGTGTGGAAATCTGAACATGACGAGGCCTATCGCAAACTAAAAGACCAACTAATCACGACACCGGTATTGGCTATTCCTGATTTTGAGAAAGAGTGGGAAGTGCACACTGACGCCAGCGGTATTGCTATTGGCGGGTGCTTAATTCAGCGAGATGCGGATAATTTACCCCATCCGGTAGCCTATTTCAGTAGGAAGGTCAAAGGACCTGAAGTTCGTTATTCAGCTACGGATCGGGAGGCACTGGCAGTAGTAGAATCAGTTAGGTATTTCGAGCCTTACCTATTTCAGCGGCATTTTGTAATCTACACAGACCATCGAGCATTAACACACATATTTAAAAAGCGAACGAAATGCCTACGAATGTCACGCTGGTCTCACGAACTTTCGGCCCACTCATTCCAGATCTTGTACAAGCCTGGTCCAGCACATGTTGTGCCAGACACGCTAAGTAGAAATATAGCGGCAGTTCAGATTAATGAAAATATTGAAACCATTCCATCAGATAAAATGAGAGAATACCAGATGAGCGAGCCTAGATGGAAAGAGATTATTGAGTATTTAGAAGGAGGAAAATACCCGAAGAAGAAAAAGAAGTTACCTATTCATGATTTTGAAATGAAACAGGGCGTCCTGTATTATGTGAATAGCCAGAATGATAGGGCAGTATTTCAACTAGTTATTCCGGACGCGTTGCGGTCATCAGCGTTAAAGCTTGCGCATGCTTCAAAAATTGCAAGACATCCGGGGATCTTTAAAACGCACTTAAAAGCAAAGTCTCTATTTTATTTTCCAGGATTACTTTCTGAGGTAATCAATTTCGTGAAGTCGTGCCCTCGTTGCCAGAGGAGGAAAGGCACCCTTAAGGTACAAGCCCCACTTCAGGAATTCCCTGAAATTCGTGAACCGTTAGATCGTGTGGGGGCCGATTTGATTGATTTACATCACAGTCATTCAGGAAATAGATATGTGTTGGTACTAGTTGACCATTTGTCTAGATACACTACACTAGTTGCATTACCTCAGAAGGATTCTCGTACGGTTGCAGATGCGTTCTTGCGTAGGTTCGTTACTGTATTCGGACCTCCTAAAGTTTTAGTCTCTGACCGGGGTCAAGAATTCAATGGTAATATATTTAGAGAAGTTTGTAAGATTTTAGAGACAACTTCGGCTTTTACAACAGCCTACCACCCACAAGCAAACGGAATGACGGAACGGACTAATCGTTCAGTCAAGGATATGCTTGCAATCCTTGCTGAACATGACGCAAACACCTGGGATGAACACCTACCCTATGTTCAGTTCGCCTTGAATACTGCCATCCACCAATCAATTAACACCCAACCACTTCATTTGTTTACTGGTAATTCATGCAATTTCCCCTCAGGTCTGCTTAACAGACATAATGTTGCATACGGGGAGGACTATCCTTCAGAGGTCCTTGGAAAAATGAGAAATGCATGGAATATTGCAGCTGAAGCGTCCAAGAAGGCACGAACTCGGTATGCTCATTTTTATGACAAGAAAGTGCGCCCTCTTGAGTTGACGGAAGGAAGCCTCGTATTGAGAGTGAATGAGGCTGCGCCCGCCAATCAGAGCAGGAAACTAGCTCCGAGGTGGCGAGGACCATATAGAGTAATTAAAAGGGCGGGGCCGGTTAATTTTGTTATAAAAGGAGTGCTCAAGGACCAGGTGGAAAGGACAATTCATATGAATAAATTGAAACATTATCATGCTAGAGAGGAATTAGAACTGCCTTCAGCGGGTCTAGTTCCTGACTCAGCAGTGCTGACTCAGGGCTTCACCGACGAGTCAGAAGATGAGGATGACCCTCTGTCATCGCTCATCAGAAGTCAGGTGCAGTCTCGCCACCCTATGGTGACGAGATCTCGCGCTATACAGTAAAGTAACTTCCTTGGTTAGTATAATTTAGTATTCATTAGATTTTCCTGAAAAGGCAATGAGATGTACATTCGTTATACTTGGCTCAGGTAGCAACTTTTACCGTGCTCTGGGGTTCCACCTCCACCAAACCCAGAGTATATCTATGCTTCCGCTGTGTTGTGTCTGTCTGCTCCCAGGTCTGATTGGTACACCGACCCAGTTGTTCCAGCCACACGTGAACCCTTGTCTGTAAAGACCGAGTGGGGAGGCACGTTACACAAAGCCCTCCCCCCACCAGACCCAGTAACCCATACATCAGTTACTTTGGGGACGAGTGACTGTCCAAGAGTCACCCGGCCGACGCCTCACGTCACTAACGAGGTTGTCAGGGCCAGCGAGCTGTCCACATTATAGCAGTCACCGGAGGTGCCATACAACGCCGGGGTAGCTGTCTCGAGATCACCACTACCCACCTGCTGCGTCATCAAGACTGCAGCCATTCCAGCAGTGTTGGAGGAGAGGTCAAGAAATGGAAAGCACGTAGCAGTACTCAAGAATTTCGCCGGAAGATTAATGATTACGTCATCTGAAGTAACAAGAAAGCAGAACTAAGGCGGTCACAGGTGGAAGGCACGGTTTCCCTACAGAGTACCGGGACTCGCCAATAGAAGGTCGCAAAATTGTCTCCTTTGGCCTAAAGTCGGCGGTACGAGGGTATACACAGTTGGTGTTTACGGCCTAGTAACCTGGTGACATCAAGAAACACCTGAGATGACGTGAGCAATGATGGAAGACGAGATTCACCTGTTCTGCAAACAAGCAACCCGCCTCTACGACCTTCTGACACCACTCCTGCTAAAAGACACCGTTGGTACATCCAGTCCTGCTCTGCTGTGGTCATCTGCGACGTCAAGTTTTACATCAAGACTGCCGTGTGAACTGTGATTGATACGAAGGCGTGTGGACTCTCGAGAGCAAGATTAATGGCCGAAGTAACAGTATTCTACAGCTGTCACTTGGCACTCCGCTCTACTACACTCTGTCATCATTCAGGAGTACCGGATGGGAGTACAAGAGGACCAGGTATTGATGTCTACACATGGGAAGAAGCAAGATCGACACCGTCATCGTCAGCGACTACATTCAGCATCCAGCAGCATCGATTTTTTTTTCTCGATTACTCAATATGAACAATGGATACAAACAACAAAGTGGCTCTGAACATCTGTGTAAAGAATATCTGGACACTTTTGTTTAAATGTTGAAAAACAGATTTAAAATAATTCTGGTATAATATATGAAAATCTTACTCTAGAAATTGGTCATTGATTAACATCGAAGCCCCTGTGTAATTGTCTCAGCCCTGAACAAACGGTTATGGAAAATTATGTTGTGATACTTTTGCAGAATGTTTGAACACAGGAGAGGCGGACCAATATAAACATTGACACTCTTACAGTGAGTGCGGACACTTGGCTGTACAGTCAGCTGAAACCTGTGATATAGTATAGGAATTTTTTTTTTATTTTTTTAGATACATGTAATAAACGTTAGGTGTGTTCCTTAACATGTCAAGGTTGACATTGATCGGGAGTGGTTAGTACACGGATGTGAACTTGATAGTTCCGTAGTACGCTCCCGGATGACTGAAAGTTCAGTCTGAAGATATAACTTTAATGTTTATGCTTGAGCACGGTGTGGCCGGCTCTAGAGGACACATGAACTTGGCTAGTGAAGAGCCAAGAGATTTTAATAGCTAGTCTTTGATGATAGAGTAGGGAAATGTTATTTAGCTATGTCAGTAAGGATAGGATGTATGTTTCCTGATGTTGGAGGATTGCTGTTAGTTGACAGCTGAGAAATTTATGAATTTAAACATGTTGATGTTGGACACTCAAATATTTATCTAATTTTATTAGTTAGGTTAGCTTTTGTTTGTGGCATGAGTTGAATTGTGGGTTTGGATACTAAACCTCGTGATTTTTAACAAATTAACAAGGTTTACTAAGTGCTTGTGCGGGGGGGTTGTAACAAACTAGGCTGGTTGTAAGAATTATCCAGAGTGGTTTATCGACAAAAGAGAATGGGAAGCTGGGCTCGCGTGGTGACCCGGGACCTGACCCCTAGGGAATTCGCGGTGAAAATAATCGACGCCTTGTTCATAGCTTCGTATAATGAACCATTCTATAGTATTCACTTATTTAGAGAAATTAGCCTTTATTCATTTTGTATTAAAATTGTATTGTATAATATTCCTGGTTATAGTACCAAGAGTATTCTAATTATTAGGAGATTTGAGTTAAGTCACCATCAGTGACGTCACGAATCGGATCTAAGTTGTAAGGCGCGAGTGACCGGTGGTCATAGGTCATCAGAGTTGACATGTCCACTATTTCTCAAAGTTCAAATAACCATTTTGGGGAACGGGAACAGCTCTGCCGTTAGATGCTTGTGTAATTTAATTTTAGTAAAATAATTCAACCAGTCTGGATCAATTCAGTACAAACAGAGGTTAATTGTTATAACTTAAACCTTCCTAGTAACTTGGTAAAACTTAGACTATGCGGAAGGATACAATGCTCTAGTCTGGGGAAGACCAGACGAAGAGAGATCAGTGTGGAATCCAGATGAACGGGGAGAGGTCAACCATCTTACCTCTCCCAAGACCAGCCCCCCAACATCTAGCTGGTCGCCCAAGGTAGAGTTGCTTTATGAGTCCTTAAAGGGATAGTCAATTCATTGCCGTTCGGGTCAAGTAGGGAGTGTTAAAGTGACAGGGAGTGAACATATTTAGATTTCGTTTTAGTTTTCTTTTAATAAATTAATTAGTTAATAAATTGCATTTTTATTATTTCCATGTGTTGTATGTACAGTATATGAACTTGTCCTGGTCACGTGGTCCACACGAGGCAGAGTTGAATTGGGCGCCGATTCTAACACCAAATCGGAAGTCATCTTTACCGTGTGATTTATTCCACACTCAAGGTCATCGGTTATAGTGGGGATCAAGCCCCAAGGTTGATTAATTAGCATGATCGATCCAGACCTCGATCATTGTTCTGTGTTACTGGTCTGGTGGTGGCGGCGGAGGCGACTCTAGGGTTTTGCTCAAAGCTTAGGTCACGTCATATGGGTTGTAGAATCCTAAGTCGGTCAATCGTCTTAGGGCCACGTGGCGTGGAGTTGGCTTTAGTACAAGTTTTGGAGTCCCTTGGTAGAGAATAAAAAGTAAGAATACGGGTAGAGAGGGGAAAAGAAGGAAAGATAAGTCGAGAACGCCCTCCACATGTTACACAAGGCCTAATAAGCCTAGTTTTCATGAATTAATTGTTTTTTGACTACCTAACCTACCTAACCTAACCTAACCTAACTTTTTCGGCTACCTAACCTAACCTAACCTAACCTATAAAGATAGGTTAGGTTAGGTTTGGTAGGGTTGGTTAGGTTCAGTCATATATCTACGTTAATTTTAACTCCAATAAAAAAAAAATTGACCTCATACATAATGAAATGGGTAGCTTTATCATTTCATAAGAAACATTTTTGAGAAAATATATTAATTCAGGAAAACTTGGCTTATTAGGCAAATCGGACCTTGCATAGTAGGCCGAGAAGTGCGTTCTGGCTACTAGGTACGACACACACACACACACATATATATATATATATATATATATATATATATATATATATATATATATATATATATATATATATATATATATATATATATATATATATATATATATAACTGAAAACTCACACCCCAGAAGTGACTCGAACCCATACTCCCAGGAGCAACGCAACTGGTATGTACAAGACGCCTTAATCCACTTGACCATCACGACCGGACATAATGAGGTGATAGCCGAGGCTATTTGAACCACCCCACCGCCGGCACTCGGATAGTAATCTTGGGCATAGCATTTTACCAAATCACCTCATTCTTTGGGGCACACGTGAGGAACACAAATGCGAACAAGCCTGAATGGTCCCCAGGACAATATGCAACTGAAAACTCACACCCCAGAAGTATGTATGTCCGGTCGTGATGGTCAAGTGGATTAAGGCGTCTTGTACATACCAGTTGCGTTGCTCCTGGGAGTATGGGTTCGAGTCACTTCTGTGGTGTGAGTTTTCAGTTGCATATTGTCCTGGGGACCATTCAGGCTTGTTCGCATATATATATATATATATATATATATATATATATATATATATATATATATATATATATATATATATATATGTCGTACCTAGTAGCCAGAACTCACTTCTCAGCCTACTATTCAAGGCCCGATTTGCCTAATAAGCCAAGTTTTTCTGAATTAATATATTTACAATAATTTTTTTCTTATGAAATAAATAAAGCAACCCTTTTCTCTATGTATGAGGTCATTTTTTTTTTATTGGAGTTAAAATTAACGTAGATATATGACCGAACCTAACCAACCCTACCTAACCTAACCTAACCTATATTTATAGGTAAGGTTAGGTTAGGTAGCCAAAAAAAGCTAGGTTAGGTTAGGTTAGGTAGGTTAGGTAGACGAAAAAACATTAATTCATGAAAACTTGGCTTATTAGGCAAATCGGGCCTTGAATAGTAGGCTGAGAAGTGCGTTCTGGCTGTTAGGTACGACATATATATATATATATATATATATATATATATATATATGTCGTACCTAGTAGCCAGAACTCACTTTTTGGCCTACTATTCAAGGCCCGATTTGCCTAATAAGCCAAGTTTTCCTGAATTAATATATTTTTTCTAATTTTTTTCTTATGAAATGATAAAGCTACCCATTTCATTATGTATGAGGTCAATTTTCTTTTATTGGAGTTAAAATTAACGTAGATATATGACCGAACCTAACCAACCCTACCTAACCTAACCTAACCTATCTTTATAGGTTAGGTTTGGTTAGGTAGCCGAGAAAGTTAGGTTAGGTTAGGTTAGGTAGGTTAGGTAGTCGAAAAACAATTAATTCATGAAAACTTGGCTTATTAGGCAAATCGGGCCTTGAATAGTAGGCCAAAAAGTGAGTTCTGGCTACTAGGTACGACATATATATATATATATATATATATATATATATATATATATATATATATATATGTCGTACCAAGTAGCCAGAACGCACTTCTCAGCCTACTATGCAAGGCCCGATTTGCCTAATAAGCCAAGTTTTCATGAATTAATGTTTTTTCGACTACCTAACCTAACCCAACCTAACTTTTTCGGCTACCTAACCTATCCTAACCTATAAAGATAGGATAGGTTAGGTTAGGTAGAGTTGGTTAGGTTCGGTCATATATCTACGTTAATTTTAACTCCAATAAAAAAAATTGACCTCATACATAATGAAAAGGGTAGCTTTATCATTTCATAAGAAAAATATTAGAGAAAATATATTAATTCATGAAAACTTGGCTTATTAGGCAAATCGGGCCTTGCATAGTAGGCTGAGAAGTGCGTTCTGGCTACTAGGTACGACATATACATATATATATTAGTATATTTTGGTAGCAGTCTTTCCTGTAGACATATATTATTAAAAATTACCGAAAAAGTAAGATTAATAATTCTAACACGAATTTTCTCGATCTTTCTTACGTTTCTTTTCACTGTTGATGGTAATTCAAAGATCAATTCTCCAAAATTCATTTTTATTTCTAGTCTGACACGACACTTGAGCGCGTTTCGTAAAACTTATTACATTTTCAAAGAATTTAGTTTACACAAACACACACAACTTTAACTGAATAGAGCTTAAACATCTTTCGAGTTTTTATACCTACATTTGCGTGAAGGGACATGTTACAATAGTTTTGGATGAGGTGAAAATAAACTTTTAACACAAGACAAAACACGAAACAATGAAACAGGTATTAAAAATAGGTAACTGCAGAAGGCCTATTTTTATTGGTCCATATTTCTTGATGCTTCTATATTGGAGCAGAGTCTTGAAGTGGGTAGAATATAGTTGTGCATTAATTGGCTGTTGATTGCTGGTGTTGACTTCTTGATGTGTAGTGCCTCGCAGACGTCGAGCCGCCTGCTATCGCTGTATCTATCGATGATTTCTGTGTTGTTTGCTAAGATTTCTCTGGTGATAGTTTGGTTGTGGGAAGAGGCTATATGTTCCTTAATGGAGGCCTGTTGCTTATGCATCGTTAAACGCCTGGAAAGAGATGTTGTTGTCTTGCCTATATACTGAGTTTTTTGAGGCTTACAATCCCCAAGAGGGCATTTGAAGGCATAGACGACGTTGGTCTCTTTTAAAACATTCTGTTTTGTGTCTGGAGAGTTTCTCATGAGTAGGCTGGCCGTTTTTTTTGATTTATAGTAAATTGTCAGTTATATCTTCTGATTTTTGTCTGTAGGGATAACGTTTCTACTGACAATATCTTTCAGGACCCTTTCCTCCGTTTTATGGGCTGTGGAAAAGAAGTTCCTGTAAAATAGTCTAATAGGGGGTATAGGTGTTGTGTTAGTTGTCTCTTCAGAGGTTGCATGGCGTTTCACTTTCCTTCTTATGATGTCTTCCACGAAACCATTGGAGAAGCCGTTGTTGACTAGGACCTGCCTTACCCTACAGAGTTCTTCGTCGACTTGCTTCCATTCTGAGCTGTGGCTGAGGGCACGGTTGACATATTTTTAATACCTGTTTCCTATTTTTAATACCTGTTTCATTGTTTCGTGTTCTGTCTTGTGTTAAAAGTTTATTTTTAACTCATCCAAAACTATTGTAACATGTCACTTCACCCAAATGTAGGTATAAAGACTCGAAAGATGTTTAAGCTCTATTCAGTTAAAGTTGTGTGTGTTTGTGTAAACTAAAGTCTTTGAAAATGTAATAAGTTTTACGAAACGCGCTCAAGTGTCGCGTCAGACTAGAAATAAAAATGAATTTTGGAGAATTGATCTTTGAATTACCATCAACAGTGAAAAGAAACGTAAGAAAGATCGAGAAAATTCGTGTCAGAATTATTAATCTTACTTTTTCGGTCATATTTAATATATATATATATATATATATATATATATATATATATATATGTCGTACCTAGTAGCCAGAACGCACTTCTCAGCCTACTATGCAAGGCCCAATTTCCCTAATAAGCCAAGTTTTCATGAATTAATTGTTTTTCGACTACCTAACCTACCTAACCTAACCTAACCTAACTTTTTCGGCTACCTAACCTAACCTAACCTATGAAGATAGGTTAGGTTAGGTTAGGTAGGGTTGGTTAGGTTCGGTCATATATCTACGATAATTTTAACTCCAATAATAAAAAATTGAACTCATACATAATGAAATGGGTAGATTTATCATTTCATAAGAAAAAAATTAGAGAAAATATATTAATTCAGGAAAACTTGGCTTATTAGGCAAATCGGGCCATGCATAGTAGGCTGAGAAGTGCGTTCTGGCTACTAGGTACGATATATATATATATATATATATATGTCGTACCTAGTAGCCAGAACTCGCTTTTTGGCCTACTATTCAAGGCCCGATTTGCCTAATAAGCCAAGTTTTCCTGAATTAATATATTTTCTCTAATTTTTTTCTTATGAAATGATAAAGCTACCCATTTCATTATGTATGAGGTCAATTTTTTTTATTGGAGTTAAAATTAACGTAGATATATGACCGAACCTAACCAACCCTACCTAACCAAACCTAACCTATCTTTATAGGTTAGGTTTGGTTAGGTATCCGAAAAAGTTAGGTTAGGTTAGGTTAGGTAGGTTAGGTAGTCGAAAAACAATTAATTCATGAAAACTTGGCTTATTAGGCAAATCGGGCCTTGCATAGTAGGCTGAGAAGTGCGTTCTGGCTACTAGGTACGACATATATATATATATATATATATATATATATATATATATATATATATATATATATATATATATATATATGTCGTACCTAGTAGCCAGAACGCACTTCTCAGCCTACTATGCAAGGCCCGATTTGCCTAATAAGCCAAGTTTTCATGAATTAATTGTTTTTCAACTACCTAACCTACCTAACCTAACCTAACCTAACTTTTTTGGCTACCTAACCTAACCTAACCTATAAAGATAAGTTAGGTTAGGTTAGGTAGGGTTGGTTAGGTTCGGTCTTATATCTACGTTAATTTTAACTCCAACAAAAAAAAATTGACCTCATACATAATGAAATGGGTAGCTTTATCATTTCATAAGAAAAAAATTAGAGAAAATATATTAATTCAGGAAAACTTGGCTTATTAGGCAAATCGGGCTTTGCATAGTAGGCTGAGAAGTGCGTTCTGGCTACTAGGTACGACATATATATATATATATATATATATATATATGTCGTACCTAGTAGCCAGAACTCACTTCTCAGCCTACTATTCAAGGCCCGATTTGCCTAATAAGCCAAGTTTTCCTGAATTAATATATTTACTATAATTTTTTTCTTATGAAATGATAAAGCAACCCTTTTCTCTATGTATGAGGTCAATTTTTTTTTATTGGAGTTAAAATTAACGTAGATATATGACCGAACCTAACCAACCCTACCTAACCTAACCTAACCTATATTTATAGGTAAGGTTAGGTTAGGTAGCCAAAAAGAGCTAGGTTAGGTTAGGTTAGGTAGGTTAGGTAGACGAAAAAACATTAATTCATGAAAACTTGGCTTATTAGGCAAATCGGGCCTTGAATAGTAGGCTGAGAAGTGCGTTCTGGCTATTAGGTACGACATATATATATATATATATATATATATATATATATATATATATATATATATATATATATATATATATATATATATATATATATATATGTCGTACCTAGTAGCCAGAACTCACTTTTTGGCCTACTATTCAAGGCCCGATTTGCCTAATAAGCCAAGTTTTCCTGAATTAATATATTTTTTCTAATTTTTTTCTTATGAAATGATAAAGCTACCCATTTCATTATGTATGAGGTCAATTTTTTTTATTGGAGTTAAAATTAACGTAGATATATGACCGAACCTAACCAACCCTACCTAACCTAACCTAACCTATCTTTATAGGTTAGGTTTGGTTAGGTAGCCGAAAAAGTTAGGTTAGGTTAGGTTAGGTAGGTTAGGTAGTCGAAAAACAATTAATTCGTGAAAACTTGGCTTATTAGGCAAATCGGGCCTTGAATAGTAGGCCAAAAAGTGAGTTCTGGCTACTAGGTACGACATATATATATATATATATATGCGTTCTGGCTACCTAGTAGCCAGAACGCACTTCTCAGCCTACTATGCAAGGGACGATTTGCCTAATAAGCCAAGTTTTCCTGAATTAATATTTTTTCTCTAATTTTTTTCTTATGGAATGATAAAACTACCCATTTCATTATGTATGACGTCAATTTTTTTTTATTGGAGTTAAAATTAACGTAGACATATGACCAAACCTAACAAACCCTACCTAACCTAACCTAGCCTATCTCTATAGGTTAGGTAGCCGAAAAAGTTAGGTTAGGTTAGGTTAGGTAGGTTAGGTAGTCAAAAAAACATTAATTCATGAAAACTTGGCTTATTAGGCCAATCGGGCCTAGCATAGTAGGCTGAGAAGTGCGTTCTGGCTACTAGGTACGACATATATATATATATATATATATATATATATATATATATATATATATATATATATATATATATATATATATATATATATATATATATATATATATATATATATATATATATATATATATATATATATATATATATATATATATTAGTATATTTTGGTAGCAGTCTTTCCTGTAGACATATATTATTAAATATGACCGAAAAAGTAAGATTAATAATTCTAACACGAATTTTTTCAATCTTTCGTACATTTCTTTTCACTGTTGGAGGTAAATCAAAAATCAATTCTCCAAAATTCATTATTATTTCTAGTCTGACGCGACACGAGCGCGTTTCGTAAAACTTATTACATTTTCAAAGACTTTAGTTCACAAATACACAACTGAATAGAACTTACGCATCTCCGATTTTATATCTACATTTGAGTGAGGTGGAAGGAGTGATGTGGCATTAACACAAGTTGGAACAAGATGTGGCATTAATAGGGTATTAATTTCATCAACACAAGACAGAAGAAGAGGTGATATTAATAGGGTATTAATTTCATCAACACAAGACAGAACACGAAACAATGGATATTGAATAGAAGTGTTTGTAGAAAGCCTATTGGTCCATATTTCTTGATGCTTCTAAATTGGAGCGGAGTCTGGAGGTGGGTAGAATATAGTTGTGCAATTATTGGCTGTTGATTGCTGGTGTTGACTTCTTGATGTGTAGTGCCTCGCAAATGTCAAGCTGCCTGCTATCGCTGTATCTATCGATGATTTCTGTTTTGTTTACTAGGATTTCTCTGGCGATATTTTTGGTTGTGGGAAGAGATTATATGTTCCTTAATGGAGCCCTGTTGCTTATGCATCGTTAAACGCCTAGAAAGAGATGTTGTTGTCTTGCCTATATACTGGTTTTTTTGGAGCTTACAGTCCCCAAGAGGGCATTTGAAGGCATAGACGACGTTAGTCTCTTTTAAAGCATTTTGTTTTGTGTCTGGAGAGTTTCTCATGAGTAGGCTGGCCGTTTTTCTGGTTTTATAGTAAATCGTCAGTTGTATCCTCTGATTTGTGTCTGTAGGGATAACGTTTCTATTAACAATATCTTTCAGGACCCTTTCCTCCGTTTTATGAGCTGTGGAAAAGAAGTTCCTGTAAAATAGTCTAATAGGGGGTATAGGTGTTGTGTTAGTTGTCTCTTCAGAGGTTGCATGGCTTTTCACTTTCCTTCTTATGATGTCTTCGACGAAACCATTGGAGAAGCCGTTATTGACTAGGACCTGCCTTACCCTACGTCAGACTAGAAATAAAAATGAATTTTGGAGAATTGATTTTTGATTTACCTCCAACAGTGAAAAGAAATGTACGAAAGATTGAAAAAATTCGTGTTAGAATTATTAATCTTACTTTTTCGGTCATATTTAATAATATATATATATATATATATATATATATATATATATATATATATATATATATATATATATATATATATATATATATATATATATATATATATATATATATATATATTATTAAATATGACCGAAAAAGTAAGATTAATAATTCTAACACGAATTTTCTCAATCTTTCGTACATTACGCTTCACTGTTGGAGGTAAATCAAAAATCACTTCTCCAAAATTCATTTTTATTTCTAGTCTGACGCGACACGGGCGCGTTTCGTAAAACTTATTACATTTTCAAAGACTTCACAAATACACAACTGATTAGAACTTGCGTTTCTCTGATTTTATATCTACATTTGAGTGAGGTGGGAAGGGTGATGTGGCATTAACACAAGACAGAACAATAGGGGATATTATTAGGGTATTAAAAGTATCAACACAAGACAGAACAGAAACAATGGGTATTGAATAGAAGTGTTTGTAGAAAGCCTATTGGTCCATATTTCTTGATGCTTCTATATTGGAGCGGAGTCTTGAGGTGGGTAGAATATAGTTGTGCAATAATTGGCTGTTGATTGCTGGTGTTGACTTCTTGATGTGTAGTGCCTCGCAAACGTCAAGCCGCCTGCTATCGCTGTATCTATCGATGATTTCTGTGTTGTTTACTAGGATTTCTCTGGCGATGGTTTGGTTATGGGAAGAGATTATATGTTCCTTAATGGAGCCCTGTTGCTTATGCATCGTTAAACGCCTAGAAAGAGATGTTGTTGTCTTGCCTATATACTGGTTTTTTTGGAGCTTACAGTCCCCAAGAGGGCATTTGAAGGCATAGACGACGTTAGTCTCTTTTAAAGCATTTTGTTTTGTGTCTGGAGAGTTTCTCATGAGTAGGCTGGCCGTTTTTCTGGTTTTATAGTAAATCGTCAGTTGTATCCTCTGATACAACTATACATATTTCTATAAAACCAGAAAAACGGCCAGCCTACTCATGAGAAACTCTCCAGACACAAAACAGAACGCTTTAAAAGAGACTAACGTCGTCTATGCCTTCAAATGCCCACTTGGGGACTGTAAGCTCCAAAAAAACCAGTATATAGGCAAGACAACAACATCTCTTTCTAGGCGTTTAACGATGCATAAGCAACAGGGCTCCATTAAGGAACATATAATCTCTTCCCATAACCAAACCATCGCCAGAGAAATCCTAGTAAACAACACAGAAATCATCGATAGATACAGCGATAGCAGGCGGCTTGACGTTTGCGAGGCACTACACATCAAGAAGTCAACACCAGCAATCAACAGCCAATTATTGCACAACTATATTCTACCCACCTCAAGACTCCGCTCCAATATAGAAGCATCAAGAAATATGGACCAATAGGCTTTCTACAAACACTTCTATTCAATACCCATTGTTTCTGTTCTGTCTTGTGTTGATACTTTTAATACCCTATTAATATCCCCTATTGTTCTGTCTTGTGTTAATGCCACATCACCCTTCCCACCTCACTCAAATGTAGATATAAAATCAGAGAAACGCAAGTTCTAATCAGTTGTGTATTTGTGAAGTCTTTGAAAATGTAATAAGTTTTAAGAAACGCGCCCGTGTCGCGTCAGACTAGAAATAAAAATGAATTTTGGAGAAGTGATTTTTGATTTACCTCCAACAGTGAAGCGTAATGTACGAAAGATTGAGAAAATTCGTGTTAGAATTATTAATCTTACTTTTTCGGTCATATTTAATATTATATGTCTACAGGAAAGACTGCTACCAAAATATGCTAATATATATATATATATATATATATATATATATATATATATATATATATATATATATATATATATATATATATATATATATGTCGTACCTAGTAGCCAGAACTCACTTCTCAGCCTACTATTCAAGGCCCGATTTGCCTAATAAGCCAAGTTTTCCTGAATTAATATATTTACTATAATTTTTTTCTTATGAAATGATAAAGCAACCCTTTTCTCTATGTATGAGGTCAATTTTTTTTTATTGGAGTTAAAATTAACGTAGATATATGACCGAACCTAACCAACCCTACCTAACCTAACCTAACCTATATTTATAGGTAAGGTTAGGTTAGGTAGCCAAAAAAAGCTAGGTTAGGTTAGGTTAGGTAGGTTAGGTAGACGAAAAAACATTAATTCATGAAAACTTGGCTTATTAGGCAAATCGGGCCTTGCATAGTAGGCTGAGAAGTGCGTTCTGGCTACTAGGTACGACATATATATATATATATATATATGTATGTCGTACCTAGTAGCCAGAACGCACTTCTCAGCCTACTATGCAAGGCCCAATTTGCCTAATAAGCCAAGTTTTCATGAATTAATTGTTTTTCGACTACCTAACCTACCTAACCTAACCTAACCTAACTTTTTCGGCTACCTAACCTAAAATAACCTATAAAGATAGGTTAGGTTAGGTTAGGTAGGGTTGATTAGGTTTCCTCATATATCTACGTTAATTTTAACTCCAATAATTTTTTTTTTACCTCATACATAATGAAATGGGTAGTTCTATCATTTCATAAGAAAAAAATTTGAGAAAATATATTAATTCATGAAAACTTGGCTTATTAGGCAAATCGGGCCTTGCATAGTAGGCCGAGAAGTGCGTTCTGGCTACTAGGTACGACATATATATATATATATATATATATATATATATATATATATATATATATATATATATATATGCGAACAAGCCTGAATGGTCCCCAGGACAATATGCAACTGATATTATATATATATATATATATATATATATATATATATATATATTGTGACGATAATCTCCTTCAAGAGAGATTGAGCCTGCTCTTCCCTCCAAAGTTCGTCGCTACAAATCCAAATCTATATACAACTAATATGGAAGAAATATCCAACAAATACACCACCAAGGTTTGCCAGAGCACAAACGTATGCAGCCAGGAACACCTGCTCCACCTCGAACCACCAAACTACCTGTGCATCGCCTGCTCATCGCTGATTGGCTGCGTGTCCAGTTGCACCTGCCCTCCACCCACCACACTACCTGATGTCTGGGTCCACCACGACCTCAGCCCTCAGAATATCCAGTGCTTTCAACAAATTAACACGTCTCGTTGGTAGACTAAGCTGTGGCTTACGTGTACTAAGAGAGGTGGCAGCTTAAAGCCAATATTCCTGCACCTATTTACATTGTTTGTTATACACTTGTTATTACTTACTTGTCTTAACGTAACTTTTCATTTTGTCATATGATTATTATTATTATTTTGATTGATTGATTTTATGTTCCAATTTGTATGTCCATTTTATTCATGTTTTGCTTTTCTAACGTAATTAAAATCTCATTGTTAAATTTACTTGTGTTTTGTGTGTCTTCCCATTACCTTACCACAGACGAAGTTCCAGATTTTCTATTTTTTGTTTCTATATGTGACGAGGCCATACCCCTAGCTTTTGAACAGCCGAACACCAACGCGTTACCATCACAATATATATAAATATATATATATATATATATATATATATATATATATATATATATATATATATATATATATATATATATATATATATATATATATATATATGAATGAAAACTCACACCCCAGAAGTGACTCGAACCCATACTCCCAGAAGCAACACAACTGGTAACTACAGGGCGCCTTAATCCGCTTGACCATCACGGCCGTCAAAAGGAAGTGATAGCCGAGGCTATTTGAGCCACTTCCCCGACGGCAACTCGGATGGTAATCTTGGGCATAGCATTTCACCAAATCACCTCATTCTTTGGGGCACACGTGAGGAACACAAATGCGAACAAGCCTGAATGGTCCCCAGGACTATATGCGAATGAAAACTCACACCCCAGAAGTGACTCGAACCCATACTCCCAGAAGCAACACAACTGGTAACTACAGGGCGCCTTAATCCGCTTGACCATCACGGCCGTCAAAAGGAAGTGATAGCCGAGGCTATTTGAGCCACTTCCCCGACGGCAACTCGGATGGTAATCTTGGGCATAGCATTTCACCAAATCACCTCATTCTTTGGGGCACACGTGAGGAACACAAATGCGAACAAGCCTGAATGGTCCCCAGGACTATATGCGAATGAAAACTCACACCCCAGAAGTGACTCGAACCCATACTCCCAGAAGCAACACAACTGGTAACTACAGGGCGCCTTAATCCGCTTGACCATCACGGCCGTCAAAAGGAAGTGATAGCCGAGGCTATTTGAGCCACTTCCCCGACGGCAACTCGGATGGTAATCTTGGGCATAGCATTTCACCAAATCACCTCATTCTTTGGGGCACACGTGAGGAACACAAATGCGAACAAGCCTGAATGGTCCCCAGGACTATATGCGAATGAAAACTCACACCCCAGAAGTGACTCGAACCCATACTCCCAGAAGCAACACAACTGGTAACTACAGGGCGCCTTAATCCGCTTGACCATCACGGCCGTCAAAAGGAAGTGATAGCCGAGGCTATTTGAGCCACTTCCCCGACGGCAACTCGGATGGTAATCTTGGGCATAGCATTTCACCAAATCACCTCATTCTTTGGGGCACACGTGAGGAACACAAATGCGAACAAGCCTGAATGGTCCCCAGGACTATATGCGAATGAAAACTCACACCCCAGAAGTGTGAGGTGTGAGTTTTCATTCGCATATAGTCCTGGGGACCATTCAGGCTTGTTCGCATTTGTGTTCCTCACGTGTGCCCCAAAGAATGAGGTGATTTGGTGAAATGCTATGCCCAAGATTACCATCCGAGTTGCCGTCGGGGAAGTGGCTCAAATAGCCTCGGCTATCACTTCCTTTTGACGGCCGTGATGGTCAAGCGGATTAAGGCGCCCTGTAGTTACCAGTTGTGTTGCTTCTGGGAGTATGGGTTCGAGTCACTTCTGGGGTGTGAGTTTTCATTCGCATATAGTCCTGGGGACCATTCAGGCTTGTTCGCATTTGTGTTCCTCACGTGTGCCCCAAAGAATGAGGTGATTTGGTGAAATGCTATGCCCAAGATTACCATCCGAGTTGCCGTCGGGGAAGTGGCTCAAATAGCCTCGGCTATCACTTCCTTTTGACGGCCGTGATGGTCAAGCGGATTAAGGCGCCCTGTAGTTACCAGTTGTGTTGCTTCTGGGAGTATGGGTTCGAGTCACTTCTGGGGTGTGAGTTTTCATTCGCATATAGTCCTGGGGACCATTCAGGCTTGTTCGCATTTGTGTTCCTCACGTGTGCCCCAAAGAATGAGGTGATTTGGTGAAATGCTATGCCCAAGATTACCATCCGAGTTGCCGTCGGGGAAGTGGCTCAAATAGCCTCGGCTATCACTTCCTTTTGACGGCCGTGATGGTCAAGCGGAGTAAGGCGCCCTGTAGTTACCAGTTGTGTTGCTTCTGGGAGTATGGGTTCGAGTCACTTCTGGGGTGTGAGTTTTCATTCGCATATAGTCCTGGGGACCATTCAGGCTTGTTCGCATTTGTGTTCCTCACGTGTGCCCCAAAGAATGAGGTGATTTGGTGAAATGCTATGCCCAAGATTACCATCCGAGTTGCCGTCGGGGAAGTGGCTCAAATAGCCTCGGCTATCACTTCCTTTTGACGGCCGTGATGGTCAAGCGGATTAAGGCGCCCTGTAGTTACCAGTTGTGTTGCTTCTGGGAGTATGGGTTCGAGTCACTTCTGGGGTGTGAGTTTTCATTCGCATATAGTCCTGGGGACCATTCAGGCTTGTTCGCATATATATATATATATATATATATATATGTCGTACCTAGTAGCCAGAACGCACTTCTCTGCCTACTATGCAAGGCCCGATTTGCCTAATAAGCCAAGTTTTCATGAATTAATTATTTTTTGACTACCTAACCTACCTAACTTTTTTGGCTACCTAACAAAACCTAACCTATAAAGATACGTTAGATTAGGTTAGGTAGGGTTGGTTAGGTTCGGTCATATATCTACGTTAATTTTAACTCCAATCAAATAAAATTGACCTCATACATAATGAAATGGGTAGCTTTATCATTTCATAAGAAAAAAAATAGAGAAAATATATTAATTCAGGAAAACTTGGCTTATTCGGCAAATCGGGCTTTGCATAGTAGGCTGAGAAGTGCGTTCTGGCTACTAGGTACGACATATATATATATATATATATATATATATGTCGTACCTAGTAGCCAGAACTCACTTTTTGGCCTACTATGCAAGGCCCGATTTGCCTAATAAGCCAAGTTTTCCTGAATTAATATATTTTTTTTATTTTTTTTCGTATGAAATGATAAAGCTACCCATTTCATTATGTATGAGGTCAATTTTTTTTTATTGGAGTTAAAATTAACGTAGATATATGACCGAACCTAACCAACCCTACCTAACCTAACCTAACCAATCTTTATAGGTTAGGTTGGGTTAGGTAGCCGAAAAAGTTAGGTTAGGTTAGGTTAGGTAGGTTAGGTAGTCGAAAAACAATTAATTCATGAAAACTTGGCTTATTAGGCAAATCGGGCCTTGCATAGTAGGCTGAGAAGTGTGTTCTGGCTACTAGGTACGACATATATATATATATATATATATATATATATATATATATATATATATATATATATATATATATATATATATATATATAAATTATTAAATATGACCGAAAAAGTAAGATTAATAATTCTAACACGAATTTTCTCAATCTTTCGTACATTTCTTTTCACTGTTGGTGGTAATTTAAAAATCAATTCTCCAAAATTCATTTTTATTTCTAGTCTGACGCAACACTTGAGCGCGTTTCGTAAAACTTATTACATTTTCAAAGACTTTAGTTACACATACACAACTTAATAGAACTTACACATCTCCGATTTGTTTATATCTACACTTGAGTGAGGTGGATGGGGTGAGGTGGTATTAAATAGAGTATTAAATTCATCAACACAGGACAGAACACGAAACAATGGGTATTGAATAGAGTGATTGTAGAAAGCCTATTGGTCCATATTTATTGATGCTTCTATATTGGAGCGGAGTCTTGAGGTGGGTAGAATATAGTTGTGCATTATTTGGCTGTTGATTGCTGGTGTTGACTTTTTGATGTGTAGTGCCTCGCAAACGTCAAGCCGTCTGCTATCGCTGTATCTATCGATGATTTCTGTGTTGTTTACTAGGATTTCTCTGGCGATGGTTTGGTTGTGGGAAGAGATTATATGTTCCTTAATGGAGCCCTGTTGCTTATGCATCGTTAAACGCCTAGAAAGAGATGTTGTTGTCTTGCCTATATACTTGGTTTTTTGGAGCTTACAATCCCCAAGAGGGCATTTGAAGGCATAGACGACATTGGTCTCTTTTAAAGCGTTTTGCTTTGTGTCTGGAGAGTTTCTCATGAGTAGGCTGGCCGTTTTTCTGGTTTTATAGTAAATCGTCAGTTGTATCCTCTGATTTTTGTCTGTAGGGATAACGTTTCTATTAACAATATCTTTCAGGACCCTTTCCTCCTTTTTATGTGCTGTGGAAAAGAAGTTCCTGTAAAATAGTCTAATAGGGGGTATAGGTGTTGTGTTAGTTGTCTCTTCAGAGGTTGCATGGCGTTTCACTTTCCATCTTATGATGTCTTCGACGAAACCATTGGAGAAGCCGTTGTTGACTAGGACCTGCCTTACCCTACAGAGTTCTTCGTCGACTTGCTTCCATTCTGAGCTGTGGCTGAGAGCACGGTCGACATATGCGTTAACAACACTCCTCTTGTACCTGTCTGGGCAGTCGCTGTTGGCATTTAGGCACATTCCTATGTTCGTTTCCTTAGTGTAGACTGCAGTGTGGAAACCTCCGCTCTTTTCCATGACTGTTACATCTAGAAAGGGCAGCTTCCCATCCTTCTCCATCTCGTAAGTGAAACGCAGCACGGAACTCTGCTCAAACGCCTCCTTCAGCTCCTGCAGATGTCTGACATCAGGTACCTGTGTAAAAATGTCGTCAACATACCTGCAGTATATGGCCGGTTTCTAGTTCATGTCGACTAAGACTTTTTGCTCGATGGTACCCATGTAGAAGTTTGCAAACAGGACACCTAGGGGAGAACCCATGGCGACCCCATCTACTTGCTTATACATGTGCCCATCCGGGCTCAAGAAGGGTGCCTCTTTAGTACAAGCTTGGAGTAGTTTCCTTAGAATATTCTCTGGTATGTCAAGAGGAGTACAGGCTGGTCATGATACACTCTGTCGGCTATCATCCCGATTGTCTCGTCCACAGGTACGTTTGTGAACAGTGATTCTACGTCCATCGAGGCTCTTATCCCTGTGGCCCGTGTTTCCCGCAGTAAGTCAACAAATTCTTTTGGAGACTTCAGGCTGAAGGCGCAAGGGACATAAGGAGTCAGCAGGCTGTTGAGTCGCTTCGCCAGTCTGTACGTGGGTGTGGGTATCTGGCTAATGATTGGCCGAAGTGGGTTTCCAGGCTTGTGTGTCTTGACATTTCCATACGCATATCCAGGTTTATATTCCCCAATAATCTTTGGCAGGTGGAGTCCGGATTTCTTGGCGTTCATAGTTTCAATCAGTTTGTTGACCTTTGCTTTCAATTCGGCTGTAGTGTCCTTCGTTACCCTTTGGAATTTAGTTTGGTCAGAGAGTATGAGGTTCATTTTCGCCAGATATTCGTCTTTTTTAAGAATGACATATATTGGCGACTTGTCACCTCTCCTGACAACTATCTCCTTGTTCTCATGAAGGCTTTTAGCTGCCGCTCTGAGCTCGGGGGACAGTATGGTGCTTCTGTAATTGCCTCGATTCTTTCCTCCAGCCTGAAGACACACACACACACACACACTCATTCTCACTCACACACACACATACACACACACATATATATATATCATTCCTTCTGAAGATGTATTTAATATACGAAAGTACTTAAGGAAATTCCTGTTTCATTTTCCTCCGTGGTCTGACATTGTCACATTCTTAATCACGTGTTTATTTTCGTGATATACACACACACACACACACATATATATATATATATATATATATATATATATATATATATATATATATATATATATATATATATATATATATATATATATATATATATATATATATATATATATATATATATATATATATATATATATATATATATATATATATATATATATATACTCCCCCAAGACTTGACCTATGTAGGTATGAATACCTGCTGAAGGCCCCGGGGGTGACAAGAAGAACCGGGGGTGACAAGAACTGTATCTCCTTCATTCCAACACTATGAACGTAGAAAGGTGCGTTGTCTGAGCTTTGTGTATGGCGAGGCAGGTACAATGTATGGGTGAGGGTGAGGGGAGGGTCGCCGCCGTCTCAGTGCCGCCACCCACCAGCCCCCAAGGGGGGTACGGGGGGAGTGGGGAGTGATGGGGGAAGCTCTCGAGCTGCCTACAGTGATGTTAGTGGAAAGTTAGTGCGTTCATAAGCAAATCGGTGAGTGTAGTGTTAAAAACAAAGTGCACTAGTGATTTCCCCGAGTGTTGATAGTGTGTAACAAGTGTGACGGCGGCCTCCCTCGCGTGCCCCCCCCCCTCCACCACCCCCGCCCGCCATCTTCCCCCACCCTGCTACCTGCGCCCGACCCTGCCAGCCGCCCATCAACACATAGCGTACCCACACACAGTGCCCAGGCCATGCCCAACTCCCCCAGGAGGTAATGCTTTCCGTGTTACTCTCCACCTGGGAAGGAGAGTGTGCACTCAGGGGGCAGCCAGGCGTCATCACATCTAGGCATGGCACATGTCGCACCTGACACACAGCCTCTTTCCAGCCAAGAAGATGACCACCCAAGAGGAAACTGTCAAGTGTGTGACACACGGTATCGTCTCAATTCAAATGGAACTGTCCGCTATCATTCTGTCAATTCAGGTGGTTGTCTAGGGTCTAGGCGCCTGCCCTGGGGCAGTGACGATGGACAACCTGCTGCAGGGGCGAGGAACAATACCTCCCTCAACTTCATTTCAGCAGATAATCTGCTTGAAGCAGTCAAAGCGACGTCCACCAGGACCTTGCCCCACATCCCCAAGGCTGCCCGTCACCAAGCAGCAGCCAAACTCACCAGTCTGCTGACAAAGGTCAACAATGCTCCCAGAACCTCTGGATCGTGGCACAATCTCCTTCTATTTGGGAATGCATGCCTAGCATTACCGCCCAGGAGAGACAAGTCATTAGCAACCTCTGTAATCAGGGTACTTAATGAATTCCCCAGAGCAGACAACCTGGTCCGCCTCCCCCCCTCGTGCCAAGAACACCAGCCGCAGGACGACCAACAATAACTCATCTGAGAACCACAAAATGAGAGCACAGATCACCAGGAAAATAGAAGAGGGCAATACCACAGGTGCCATCAGAATCATGACCAGCGATGACACTATTGCCCCCAGGAACGCCACGACAGCAGAGGCTCTTCATGACAAACACCCACCCAGAGCCCCCGACAGCAGCAGGGATCCCCAGGAAAACAATGCTGGCATAGAACCCTTGACTGTTCGAGAATCTGAGGTGTACAAAGCAGCCATGTCTTTCCCAACAGGTTCAGCAGGGGGCTTTACAGGCCTAAGACCCCAGCACATCAAACAAATGCTGAACCCGGTGCTTGGAGATGGTGCAAAGGACCTTCTAGTGGAACTTACCAGATTCTCCAACATGTGTTTGGCAGGCGGCTTCCCTGAGGACATCAGGCCTGTCTTTTATGGAGCAGCACTCTGTGCTCTAAAGAAGAAGGATAGGGGTATCAGGCCCATTGCCGTTGGCAACACCCTCCGACGCCTCGTAGCTAAGGCTGCAGTGAGATCTATCAGCCAGGAAGCAGCCACCTTGCTGAAACCTCATCAGCTCGGGTTTGGGATTCCCTAGGTTGTGAAGCTGCAGCACATGCAGCGCGGGCTTACATTGCTGATCTCCCGGACCAGAAGGCACTAGCAAAGCTTGACTTCAAAAATGCCTTCAATCAAGTCAGACGAGACGCTGTCCTCAGGGCTGTACACAACCATTTCCGTCCCCTTTACCCATTCATCCGATCGTGCTACAGTGGGGACTCTAAGCTTCTTTTTGGGGAGCATGAAATAAACTCCTGTGAAGGTGTCCAACAAGGTGACCCCTTAGCCCCCCTCCTTTTCTGCCTAGCTATCAAAGAGGTCACTGATAGTCTGACAAGCGAGCTAAACATCTGGTTCCTGGATGATGGCACTCTAGCTGGAACTCCGGAAACCATTTTGGAGGATATAAGGAAAATCCAGGAGCAGGGAGCAGCCTTAGGCCTCATTCTCAATGCATCCAAATGTGAAATAATCTCCCGCAACCCAGACATCACTGGGCAAATACAAAATGTTCTTCCAGACATTCTCGTTGTCGAGCCACCGGACTGCACTCTCCTGGGTGCCTCCATTGGCCCACGAGCAATCGAGGAGGTCCTGGCTGCAAAAATCACTGACCTATAGAGAATGCTGGACAGGATTGACAAGATTGATGCCCATGATGCTCTCTTTCTCCTCACAAGATGCCTGTCTCTTCTAAGTTGACCTACTTTCTGAGTTGTTCTCTATCCTACAGCAGCCCTAAGTTAAATGTGTATGACACCCTTCTGAGGTCCATGCTGGTGAAAGTCCTGAACCTACCATTGGACGACTCTCAGTGGGAGCAAGCAACCCTTCCTGTAAGACTCGGTGGCTTTGGTGTCCGCACAGCCTCCCAAATTGCTCTACCAGCCTTCCTTTCCTCCTCCCATGCATCGCACGACCTCATCAGAGATATTTTACCTGCAACCCTGAGAGATTCAGCAGGAATACACGATCCTGCTTTCACTGAATGTTCAATTCAGTGGGATGTTCTTGCAGCCCCAGCAACCATTATAGAACCAACAAAACAGTCCGGTTGGGACCACCCTCTAGTGGAAAAAGTAGCTGATGCCATGCTCAGCGTCGCAACATCAGACAAGGAGAAAGCCCGCCTCAGAGCAGTGCGTGCCCCCCATGCAGGAGACTTCCTCCTGGCAGTACCCATGTCAGCAATGGGCACGCGCCTAGATCCAGAATCCCTTCGTGTAGCAGTGGCCCTCCGCCTTGGTGCCCCAATTCACACTGAATACAAGTGTATTTGCAACAGGGTGGAAGCAGACCAATACGGACTGCATGGGTTGCATTGCGGAAGCACAAAAGGCTGGCATGCAAGACACAACGAGGTCATTGACATCATCAAGAGAAGCCTCGTCTCAGCTAGGTGCCCAGCGGAGAGAGAACCTCGCATCCTAGGGGTCCAAAACCCGGATTTCCCCGCACTTCGCCCTGATGGCATCACCATATACTCATGGAAGGAGTTTAGACAGTTGGTGTGGGACTACACATGTGTATCCACCATGGGTGACACCTATGTACACTTCGGTGCTGATCACGCAGGTGGGACGGCCAACAACAGGGAAACAGCTAAATCACCCAAGTACAGGCGACTGGAAGGTCAATACCTCTTTGTTCCCATAGCGTCTGAGACGCATGGACCCTGGGGCAAGAGTGCCTTGGGATTTCTCAAGGAATTGGATTCCAAGCTCATTGACGTCACCAGAGACCCAAGGGCTTCCAGTTTTTTGTTTCAGCGTCTCAGTGTGGCGATCCAGAGGGAAAATGCTTGCTGCGTCCTCGGTTCCAGCCCAAAAGGGGATGAGCTTCAAGAGATCCATAACCTTTAGGCATTTGTCTTGTATGTTTTGTAACCTTTAAATACACAATAAAAGAAAAAAAAATGGGAAGGGGGTGGTAGGAGAAAAGCACACAGAAACTGTATTGGAGGGGACCTACTAACATAGATGGAATTACAAATAAAGCAAATGAGCTTGGAGAACTGGTACTAGAGGAAAACCCAGACATAATAGCCCTCACAGAAACAAAGATCACGAAAACAATAACAAATGCAGTGTTCCCACAGGACTATTATGTTATGCGGAAAGAGAGGGAAGGAAGAGGTGGGGGTGGTGTAGCTCTGCTGGTAAGAAAAGGCTGGGATTTTGAGGAGATGGATATTCAGGGCTGTGAAGGTTTCAGTGACTACATAGCAGGTACTGTAACAAATGGAGGGAAAAAAATTATAGTCGCAGTCATATATAATCCACCACCAAATGACAGAAGACCTAGACAGGAATATGATAGAAACAACATGGCCACCATTAACATAATAGAAAGAGCAGCTTCTGTTGCTAGCAGGAATGGATCTGGACTACTAATTATGGGAGACTTCAACCATGGGAAGATAGATTGGAAGAACAGAGACCCGCATGGAGGACCAGAAACATGGAGAGCTAAGTTGCTGGACGTGGCAACAAGAAACTTTCTAAGCCAGCATACCAAAGAGCCAACAAGAATGAGAGGAGAAGATGAACCAGCAATGCTTGATTTGATATTTACCCTAAATGAATGGGATATAAGGGAAGTTAAGATGGAAGCGCCCTTGGGAATGAGTGACCACAGTGTATTGAACTTTGAGTACCTGGTAGAGCTAGGACTTATCTCCCCCCAAAAAGAACTAGGAATCAAAAGGCTGGCATACCGAAAGGGGAATTATGAACAGATGAGAAGTTTCCTAAGTGAAATACCTTGGGACACAGACCTCAGAGACAAGTCTGTACAGGGTATGATGGACTATGTTACCCAAAAGTGTCAGGAGGCAGTAAACAGGTTCATCCCGGCCCAAAGGAAAAAATCCGAGAAGCAACAGAAGAATCCATGGTATAATAGGGCATGTATGGAAGCGAAGAAACTGAACAAAAAGGCGTGGAGGAACTTCCGGAATAACAGAACACCAGAAAGCAGGGAGAGATACCAGAGAACCAGGAATGAGTACGTCAGGGTGAGAAGAGAAGCAGAGAAAAATTTTGAAAATGATATAGCAAACAAAGCCAAGACCGAACCAAAGCTACTCCACAGTCACATCAGAAGGAAAACAACAGTGAAAGAACAGGTATTGAAACTTAGAACAGGCGAGGACAGGTATACAGAGAATGACAGAGAGGTGTGTGAGGAACTCAACAAGAGGTTCCAGGAGGTCTTCACAATAGAACAGGGTGAGGTCACTGTGCTAGGAGAAAGGGAGGTAAACCAGGCGGCCTTGGAGGAGTTCGAAATTACGAGAGAGGAGGTCAAGAGACACCTGCTGGATCTGGATGTTAGAAAGGCGGTTGGTCCAGATGGGATCTCACCATGGGTACTGAAAGAGTGTGCAGAGGCACTTTGCTTGCCACTCTCCATAGTGTATAGTAAATCACTAGAGACGGGAGACCTACCAGAAATATGGAAGACGGCGAATGTGGTCCCAATATACAAAAAGGGCGACAGACAAGAGGCACTGAACTACAGGCCAGTGTCCTTGACTTGTATACCATGCAAGGTGATGGAGAAGATCGTGAGAAAAAACCTGGTAACACATCTGGAGAGAAGGGACTTCGTGACAAATCGCCAACATGGATTCAGGGAGGGTAAATCTTGCCTTACAGGCTTGATAGAATTCTACGATCAGGTGACACAGATTAAGCAAGAAAGAGAGGGCTGGGCGGACTGCATTTTCTTGGATTGTCGGAAAGCCTTTGACACAGTACCGCATAAGAGGCTGGTACATAAGCTGGAGAGACAGGCAGGTGTAGCTGGTAAGGTGCTCCAGTGGATAAGGGAGTATCTAAGCAATAGGAAGCAGAGAGTTACGGTGAGGGGTGAGACCTCCGATTGGCGTGAAGTCACCAGTGGAGTCCCACAGGGCTCTGTACTCGGTCCTATCTTGTTTCTGATATATGTAAATGATCTCCCGGAGGGTATCGATTCATTTCTCTCAATGTTTGCGGACGATGCTAAAATTATGAGAAGGATTAAAACAGAAGAGGACTGTTTGAGGCTTCAAGAAGACCTAGACAAGCTGAAGGAATGGTCGAACAAATGGTTGTTAGAGTTTAATCCAACCAAATGTAATGTAATGAAGATAGGTGTAGGGAGCAGGAGGCCAGATACAAGGTATCATCTGGGAGAGGAAATTCTTCAGGAGTCAGAGAAGGAAAAAGACTTGGGGGTTGATATCACGCCAGACCTGTCTCCTGCAGCACATATCAAGCGGATAACATCAGCGGCATATGCCAGGCTGGCCAACATACGAACGGCATTCAGAAACTTGTGTAAAGAATCATTCAGAACTTTGTATACCACATATGTCAGGCCAATCCTGGAGTATGCAGCCCCAGCATGGAGTCCATATCTAGTCAAGGATAAGACTAAACTGGAAAAGGTTCAAAGGTTTGCCACCAGACTAGTACCCGAGCTGAGAGGTATGAGCTACGAGGAGAGACTACGGGAATTAAACCTCACTTCGCTGGAAGACAGAAGAGTTAGGGGGGACATGATCACCACATTCAAGATTCTGAAGGGGATTGATAGGGTAGATAAAGATAGTCTATTTAACACAAGGGGAACACGCACAAGGGGACACAGGTGGAAACTGAGTGCCCAAATGAGCCACAGAGATATTAGAAAGAACTTTTTTAGTGTCAGAGTGGTTGACAAATGGAATGCATTAGGGGGTGATGTGGTGGAGGCTCACTCCGTACACAGTTTCAAGTGTAGATATGACAGAGCCCGATAGGCTCAGGAATCTGTACACCTGTTGATTGACGGTTGAGAGGCGGGACCAAAGAGCCAGAGCTCAACCCCCGCAAACACAACTAGGTGAGTACAACTAGGTGAGTACATTCCTTCCAATGCGTTATGTGTGGTTTCCTCCGAGGCTATGGGTCCCCCTTCTTCCAGCCAGAGGTGGTACTCTATATATATATATATATATGTGTGTGTGTGACCGCCCATAGGTAATTGAACCATTTATGGGGAAAATATGGAGGAGCGTACTTCTGTCACAGTCGAGCAACTTAATATTTTCCACCACTCAGCAAGAATATTTGTAGCTGGATTCAGCAATTCTGGGAAAACGTCTCTAGTGGGAAATTTATGTGTTAAATACCATGGAAAATTCTCAAAAATTTTAGTGTCAACTGCAAATAATACAGAACATCCTCTTTCAAACATCCCCTTTCTGCGAATTTTCAAATGAGTCAGTTTTGTATTTAATTGACGACTTATACCTGGAAGCCATACAGAGTCCAATTATAGCCAATATCTTCACCCGAGGGAGACACGGTAATATTTCCGTAATTCTAATTAGTCAAAATTTGTTTCCCCAGGGAAAATATGCCAGGACAATAACTCTGAATTGTAGTCATTATATATTAATGAAGCAGAGAGACATAACCCAACTTGAAATTTTAAGTGGCCAGTTATATGGGCGAAAAACTAATGATAATTTCGTTGAAATATACCGTCGGCAATATCCCAGAGCAAGTATGGTTACTTATTGGTCGATTTGATGGTTCCTGAGGCATTACAACTACGAACGAGCATCGCCAATGAAGACCGGTGTGAAATTGTTTATCGAATGAAATAAAAAAAATGTCTCTAACGATACAGAAACGATCAGTTCTAGGCGGATATTCATCGACCAAGGTAGAGAATTTTACAAGTCAGTTTAAAAATATTTTAATAAGAAAAATATTAAATTATATAGTGTATTTTCGGAAATGAAATCTAGCATAGTGGAGCGGGCCATCAAAACTTTAAACATAAACTGTATCCTTATATGACCCAAGCTAATTCATTAAAATACATCCACATCCTCCCAAAAGTCGTGGACGTGTACAACCACACATTCCTCAGGATACTAAAAAATACTCCTCATGCCATTCATAAGTTTCAAAATATTGAAGATATACGAAGACCGTTTAAGGTCATGCATTTAAACAATGACTCCTCCATAACTGCCATCAGTCCACAGCTGCACCTTGGGCAGCATGTGCGATAGCGTAGGAATATATTTCACAAAGGCTTTTGGCACCAAAATACAGAAGAAATATTTCTAGTGTCACAAATTGACAGAACACATTCAATCCCGACATATAAAATCAAAGATTTAAACAACGAGCCGGTCAGTGGCATGTTTTATGAGCAAGAATTGATCCCAACATCTGTGGGATATTTGGGTTTGATTCTGATTAATTAATAATTAAAGTAGTAAATTAAATTACGAAGGACCACCCGCTTTTAAAGGAAAGAGGGAAACTGAGAATTTCAGATCATTAGATAAGATTCTAGAGAAAACCAGTGACTATGGAAATGACTAGAAAGTATGATCATAAGCATAATTAATGGGCTGTATTATTAAAAACCAAACCTCAAACACCTACATTGGGGGGTTATTACTGGAGGTCAGTACGTCCAGGAATCAGTGTGGTTCGTTCACTAATTCTATTAATAATAATCTAATCCTATAATTAATGTTGAATATAATATTATTCATACAAAGAAGAACATGAATATGAGCATAATAATGAGTTACAGTAAATCACACATTATGTTGTACATTCTGAATGTATCAAATTGCAAAGTTATGAATAAAAAGAAATAAGCCTTAGCTGGTAATAGATTCCTTTAGATAACCCTGGCAGTCCTCTTAATCTCCAAGTCTGGTACACCGACGAATGACACGGTTAACATGGAGAAGACAGCATGAGGAATTCGTCTCTCGAGCTGCAAGATAAATGACTACCAGTAGCAATTGATTTAACTACTCAATACATATTCAAGATTATTGATATCTACAGATAGAATTCTAATCACCTGTTATTAGGTGTTGTCTTGCCGCGTGACGTGCAATCACCCTGCCATTAATACACTTATAAATGATGCATCAAATAAAGGTACTTAACTGTGGGCACTGTGTAAGTATTAAGATTGCCGTAATTACGTATCCCAAATTCAGGTGAGCTTATCCTGGATTAATACGTTTCAAGTTGGCTGATCACGTGTCGTCAGGAACCAAGTCTAGGGGTCCCTTATTTAACACCAGCACTAGTTGAAGATATTATCTGCAAGGTCGTTCACGCCTCACAGTGGCGGCTTTCATCTGTGGATAGACACACGTGTCCTATTTGCTGGACAATGGCGTCTTTTGTGAGTACGGTAAGCGTGGCTTTGCTTCTCTTCGGTTCCCCACGTGTACGTGTACCGACACCATCACCGACTGAGGATGGCGTCGCGTCCCTCCCCCCACGCCGAGTCGACGTTCATTACACAAATTATTGGCATGAACATTAATATTTCTCGCATTTGCCCATGAAACTCTAAAGACTGGACGGGTTTATTATTTAGAGGAACGAAATATTATTATTTAACTATTAAAGAATAGTAAAGATACAAGGGAGAGGAATTAATGTCTCCCCATAGCATTCATTGATGACGCTACCTCTATCGCGAGGTAAACGTTTTGATTCTAACGCTCTATTCGGCTTTTAGTTAGAGAACAATTCGTCTGCAATCAGATGTCATACAGAATGCTATAATTATGGAGAATCGTATTTAATTCTCACACAAATTGTATATAATGTGTTTTACTGTAAAGAAATCTGACGCAATACTGGCGTCAGATGACGTGAGAATTCTAGCCTAATGCACAGATGAATTATTAGTACAGGAGAATTCTACGAGTTGTTAATTTTACTTACTACAATATTAATATGGTTAGTAATAAGTAATGAGAATACAACAATGCTGTATTCGATGTTGGAAATATCCAACATAACTCCGGGGGGGTTCCCAGGGTCGCAGTGTACTGTGTTGTACTGACCTATCCCGAAGTGATATTAAGATTAATACATTAGTATGTTAGTATGTTAGTACACACATAACGAACGTCCCGGATTTATCAAAGACTTACAAGAATTTGAATCTTGCTATTTACATGTCAAATGAAACATGTTGTTTGTAGCCTACACAATATTTATAGAATTCAACTCTCCCAATTTAAACTAACGGAATCTACGGTGATGCGATATCTTGGGTCATAGTGACGTGTAAGGTTTCGTTACGTGATATCACATCGAAGCATCATCAAAGTTATCTCAGTGGGATGTGAAAGAAATTATTCTTCTTCAGAGTTGTAATAGGCTTGCAGTTTCCCTTAGTGGAAACATGCATGAAATATTGAAACATTAAATGATTAAGTTATCGGTAATCAGGAACACTCTAAAGCTCACAATAAACTCAACAACTAGGGTCGCAGTGACATGTAATGGTGTATTACGTAGCTGCTGAATCGTAGGTAAACTCAGAATAAGTTCCTAAGAACTGATAACACTATTGTATGATTATACAGTAAAGTATTATTAGTCATTTGAGATCAAGGAGACTATGACACTACAGTAAGGTCACTGTCTAGGGTCGCTGTGACTTGTAACTATTGAGTTACTAGACAATAACATCACGCAGCATCATGATCACCTCAAATTCAAATGAGGAAATTGAATTTAATGTGCACTGCCGTGCAGTAGTCATGCTGACTGATGGTACAACTAATTTGCTAACTAGCTAAAATAGAAAGGTAGAGAACTGAAAAGTTTATTCATTAAAATCAAGGAAAATTCTGAGTCGACAGTGAGATTAGTAGCCTAGTCATTCTGACTTATGAGCTAATTAAATGGCAGCTCATAGGCTCGACACTGTAAACTGTTTAATACGAAATCACCTTTACATGAATTTGAGTTTATTAAATCAGTCTCTATAAGTATAGTCAACTGTAATTAATGGTGAGTACAGATTAAGCTAGTACTCAGTTGACACTACTAAAGTCCCTAAGCCTACCTAAATAAATGGTTTGAATTTCTAACCTACCTAAGTAAGGGACTAAGCTAATTGTGAGCAAAAATGTACTCGAATTAACATTGTGAGCAGTATTGAGCTCATTAACAGGTCGAGTTATATTAAACTCTTGAACATGGTGAGCTACAGTGAGCTCGTCAGCAGTGCTGACAGGGTGAGCTCGTCAACAGTGTTGACAGGGTGAGCTACAGTGAGCTCGTTAGCTAGTGCTAACAGGGTGAGTTACAGTGAACTCGTCAACAGTGTTGACAGGGTGAGCTGCATTGAGCTCGTCAGCTAGTGCTAACAGGGTGAGTTGCAGTGAACTCGTCAACAGTGTTGACAGGGTGAGCTACATTGAGCTCGTTAGCTAGTGCTAACAGGGTGAGTTGCAGTGAACTCGTCAACAGTGTTGACAGGGTGAGCTACATTGAGCTCGTTAGCTAGTGCTAACAGGGTGAGTTGCAGTGAACTCGTCAACAGTGTTGACAGGGTGAGCTACATTGAGCTCGTTAGCAGTGCTAACAGGATGAGTTGCATTGAACTCGTCAACAGTGTTGACAGGGTGAGCTCGTTAGCAGTGCTAACAGGGTGAGTTGCAGTGAACTCGAATTAACGAGGTGGAGCTTTGTCATTCAGTTATCATGGCGAGCAATATTAAGCTCGTGCGCATGGTGAACGAGCACTCATATTATTACGTTAATTCTAAGGTGAGCTATGTTAAGCTCATGAAGCATGTTAATTAACAATGCTAATGTTTAACGATAATGCATTAAACATATTAGTTCTCTGGAAATTCACTTACCTATTAGTAAGTGTGCAAGTTTGTTCGTGTTGCGCTCCTACACTAAATAAGCAGAAACGAAAGAAAAACAACTCAAACAATTAATGCAAGTATTTATCACTAACTCTTAGTGCAGAAAACATGGTATTAAGGTTTTCTTGGCAAACCTTTAAGCGCAAGTATAGTGGACCAGTGGTCCTAGTGAATTTTATCACTAAATTCAGGAAATGCCTGTGGCATTAAGTGCTAGATTCTCTAGCCTAACATTATTAATTCCTAGGGAGTACTAGATTCTCTAGCCTAACATTACAATTTAACTAGGAAGACTGAGTGTGGTCAATTACTACTTGTCGAGAATAATTCCAGGTCTGCAGTGAATTCAATGGCTTGGTCGCTGTGACTTGTACTTGTTTGAGTACGGACCATTGGTTTTCACTGAGAGCTATGAAACATCTCGTCGAGTATCAATTGTACTACATACAATCTGAGTTTATTATTCAGCTGTGTTTCTCCCTTTAGCTTGCTGCTGGAGAATTGATTTACTGCTGACTAATTTATTATTGTTAACAGGTTTAGGCTTGTTCACATTCAGAACTTTACCAGTAAGTAAGTAGCCTCCTGCAGATTGGAGCATATTCATTCCCAATCGTTTAACATGTCCAGTTATGAACTGGTAATAGTAGTCGGCTCCTACTAGTACATCTACATTGTTAAGACGGTCAGACATTAATTTGTTGTCAGCCAAATTAATTTCACGTTCCTGCAGGAAGTGGGTTGTGTACCCCAGACCCTTAATATGTAAGTCTAAAGGTATTTGATCTACAACAATGGCTTGGACAGCCTTGGCTTGACTACCTAATCGTACAAGCGGTTGAACTACTGTGTATTCATGGGTTCCTCGATTTATCATGAACCCGGACAAGTTTAATTTTACCTGTCCTATTGGTTATAAATTAAGTGCCTCTGCTGCCCTTTGAGTAATGAAAGTTCTCTGGGAACCTTGATCAAATAGTCCACGTATGGTGATCCTGGCTCCTCTGTTCTTCACTTGAAGTTGGGCAGTAGGTAAAGCAGCATCCACTTGAGATGCTTGTGAAGTTACGCTGTACACATCTCGCACCTTGCAGCACTGTACTGGTGTAGATTCTCTACGTCCTATTCTAGGATTGACATAATTAGTCCTAACTAATTTGCACAGTGCAGCATGATGCTTGCCCCTTCTACACCTATTGCAGGTGTTCAATGGGGTGTCACAGCTGTTAACATTATGTGGTTTGAGACACCTAGTACATTTGTGTAACTGTTTGAGTCGTCTGACTCTTGTGTCTCTATTAGGATAATTAGTACATTTGTACAGAGAATGTTTTTGATTGCAAAACAAGCACATTCCCCATCCTACAGTTCGTTTAGGTGTTACCGGTTTAGGTAAAACAGTATTTGCAGGTGGTGATGGTTTTGCTGCTTGCATTTGCTGGTTATTTATTCTCTTGTGAGTACTTGGTGTACTCTGGGGAACCATTAACAGGCTCTTGGGAGTGCTCTTTGGACTATTAGGTCTCTTAGGAGCACCTGTGGGACTCTTAGGTCTCACTGATGAATCAGTGTTTGACTGATTCTGGTTACATGGATTATTAGCAGTGCTCTTTGGACTATTAGGTCTCTTAGGAGCACCTGTGGGACTCTTAGGCCTCACTGATGAATCAGTATTTGACTGATTGTTGTTACATTGAGTATTAGCACCTTGGTTACCTAGTGACAGGGTCGCTTTAGGAGTTTCAGGCAAGGAAACTGATGTAGGTACAGTTTTGGTGCATTCAGATTTAGCATTAATTGCTTGGTCTGCTGTATGATTGCTCATATTACGCAAACCTGTAAATATATCCTGCATTGACAGGGTATTACCATTCTGGCATACATATAGTTTATTAAGTGTGTCACCAGACAATTTTCTTTGGATGATAATTTTAGTCATCCACTCAGTAGTTGGGTGATCCACCTCTTTACTGAAAGAATTTATCAGTGACTCAAGCTGAAAACTAAAGTCTTTTAAAGAGTCAACTGATTGCTCTGGTGAAGATAAATTTAATAATTGGTGCACAAGGTTTATAATAGTCTTCTCATTGTTAGCGCTTGCTTTAGAAGGCTGTTGTGAGCAATTGTGACCATTACTTGTGTTGCTTAAGGCTTCTTGCTTAGCCTCAGCTTTGATTACAGCTTCGGTTGCTGCTGCAGCATTAGCTTTATCATTTTCTGGTTCAGATTCACTGATCATTGCAGCTTCACTTGTTTCATCGGCAGCTTCACTTGTTTCTCTGGGTTCTGGTGATAAGCTAGTTAATTCAGTAGCATTATGTATTGCACTTATAGAATCCAAGGAACATTGAGAAGTGTGGTCTGAAATTTGATCAGACTCTGTAAACAAATCATCACATGAAGCTGTATTAGATGAAAGGTTAGAAAATGAAGGTTGATCTCCAGTTGTTGATCCTGTATAGTGATCAGCATTGATTAGAGGATTCTCCTCGCGTTGATTTAGCTCAAGTATTTCATCTGAGCTGAGTGTTAACTTGGATACAGGTCTATTAATGATCTGATCCACCCACTCGGGAATATCTTGTCTCGCAAGCACCTCCTTATATCGGTCTAAACTGGTTTGAACAGAATGTTCATAGTTATCGAGATCAGATTCTGTTAGACTTAAGTGGTCTGAGACAGTATGACCGGCTTGGAGTAAATTCCTGTGGGTCTCGATTACAGTCTTGATGTAGTCATATTTTTGGCTGGCGATCCTTATGGAACTTGCTAGTCTATAGACGTCACCTGGGTCAGTTTCGACACAGAAATGACATTTCATAAGCAGTTTTCCTAAAGGACCTTGAAGAGCTCTCAAGAATCTTGCGTTCCTTTCTAAAGGATCCATTCTTGTGGTAAATTGAGCCTGATAGGGCTTATGTAGCTAGTGGTATAGCTATGTTGTCTGCTCCTTGATGTAGAGCAGGTATAAGTATTGACAGCCTGATATTTCTTGAGGCTGGTTGTAATTTACCTCATTTAGAGGTTAGCTACCTACCTAATAATAAGCAACTAAGATTTGAATGGTACCTTGGTCTCACTACAGGTGTTCCTCAGCTTAGCTCTTCTAAATCAGCCTCGGATGGGTAGTGGACTTACAGTAACACTCAAAGACATACATAGAAATATGCAATAAAATAATTACACAATAAATGGTTAATCCCACCCTTGATAGGGTCAGCACAAAAGAATAATATGTGTCACTAACTAGCTCAAGCCTAGTCGTGAGAATTTCTACTTGAGAAACTACTACTATATTTAGTCTGTGCTTGTGCCAAATTCAACACAATCACAGCCTAAATTGCTAACTAATAAAGGTTGGCATAAGATTATATTATGGTGCAGTAATGTGCAAATAATTGTGCTGTGTTTTTGTTTTTTTTGTATTTTATTGTTTATATACACTTGTGTAATTATGTGTATAAGAAATTAAATGAACACAAAAGAATTAATTGTGTTTGGCAAGTATTCTACTGCCGTAAATATTATCTAACTCCTGAATGTACTCCTAATTGTGGAATAAAATGTTATAAGGGTTAGTAATGATTAACTAGTATGAGATCAGTAATTTATATTAGTATACTGGATCCCTAAATGTTAATGATCCACTGACTTGAGTGAATCAGTAATTTTAACATGGATTCAGGCTATAATGAACAGTCTGCTGACAGCCATACATTGAAACATTGGTATAGCCTAAATGGTTAACACTTAATTGGTGTTAGTGATTAATATAAGGTTATGAGCTGTTGCTCTTGGTGACCTAAGGATTCTACTTCAGTATGAAGTGTAGGTCTAAATGTTGTGGGTAATTGGCTATGACCCACTACAGCTATGTATAAGGTAGCTGTTAGTGTGATCTAGGCTAACTGGTGTGTTATACTGTTAGTTGACACAATTAATTAAATAGTTAGTCTAGCTTCTGTCACACAAGGATTAGTTATTAATGGTTAATATTTTAATTATAGATTTAATGCCTATCCGGTTCGAAGGACCATAATGTGGGATATTTGGGTTTGATTCTGATTAATTAATAATTAAAGTAGTAAATTAAATTACGAAGGACCACCCGCTTTTAAAGGAAAGAGGGAAACTGAGAATTTCAGATCATTAGATAAGATTCTAGAGAAAACCAGTGACTGTGGATATGACTAGAAATTATGATCATAAGAATAATTAATGGGCAGTATTATTAAAAACCAAACCTCAAACACCTACATTGGGGGGTTATTACTGGAGGTCAGTACGTCCAGGAATCAGTGTGGTTCGTTCACTAATTCTATTAATAATAATCTAATCCTATAATTAATGTTGAATATAATATTATTCATACAAAGAAGAACATGAATATGAGCATAATAATGAGTTACAGTAAATCACACATTATGTTGTACATTCTGAATGTATCAAATTGCAAAGTTATGAATAAAAAGAAATAAGCCTTAGCTGGTAATAGATTCCTTTAGATAACCCTGGCAGTCCTCTTAATCTCCAAGTCTGGTACACCGACGAATGACACGGTTAACATGGAGAAGACAGCATGAGGAATTCGTCTCTCGAGCTGCAAGATAAATGACTACCAGTAGCAATTGATTTAACTACTCAATACATATTCAAGATTATTGATATCTACAGATAGAATTCTAATCACCTGTTATTAGGTGTTGTCTTGCCGCGTGACGTGCAATCACCCTGCCATTAATACACTTATAAATGATGCATCAAATAAAGGTACTTAACTGTGGGCACTGTGTAAGTATTAAGATTGCCGTAATTACGTATCCCAAATTCAGGTGAGCTTATCCTGGATTAATACGTTTCAAGTTGGCTGATCACGTGTCGTCAGGAACCAAGTCTAGGGGTCCCTTATTTAACACCAGCACTAGTTGAAGATATTATCTGCAAGGTCGTTCACGCCTCACAGTGGCGGCTTTCATCTGTGGATAGACACACGTGTCCTATTTGCTGGACAATGGCGTCTTTTGTGAGTACGGTAAGCGTGGCTTTGCTTCTCTTCGGTTCCCCACGTGTACGTGTACCGACACCATCACCGACTGAGGATGGCGTCGCGTCCCTCCCCCCACGCCGAGTCGACGTTCATTACACAAATTATTGGCATGAACATTAATATTTCTCGCATTCGCGCTTGAAACTCTAAAGACTGGACGGGTTTATTATTTAGAGGAACGAAATATTATTATTTAACTATTTAAGAATAGTAAAGATACAAGGGAGAGGAATTAATGTCTCCCCATAGCATTCATTGATGACGCTACCTCTATCGCGAGGTAAACGTTTTGATTCTAACGCTCTATTCGGCTTTTAGTTAGAGAACAATTCGTCTGCAATCAGTTGTCATACAGATTGCTATAATTATGGAGAATCGTATTTAATTCTCACACAAATTGTATATAATGTGTTTTACTGTAAAGAAATCTGACGCAATACTGGCGTCAGATGACGTGAGAATTCTAGCCTAATGCACAGATGAATTATTAGTACAGGAGAATTCTACGAGTTGTTAATTTTACTTACTACAATATTAATATGGTTAGTAATAAGTAATGAGAATACAACAATGCTGTATTCGATGTTGGAAATATCCAACAACATCCCTTCCAGACTATTTTCCTATAACGATATTACAGTCTAGGAAAACATCAAAAGGACACAGAGAATATTTCGTCAAGTGGAGAGGGTACCCAGATTCTAGCAATAGCTGGATTAAAGCTCAAGACATCGTCAAATTTAAGAAAAAATGACAGTTCATCAGGACTCTCTCGTAGAGAAACATCATCAATTGTCATTTTTATTAAACAATTTATCACCCAAGAAGTGGAATAAACTAATCAAGGCTTTAAAACGGCAGGAAATTGAATCAATTTGTGAAATTTTTGCCAATTTTCTGAAACGAAACATCCCGGTTCAACCACAGATAATTAATGGCTTACAGAGGTATTAGAATGACATTCGTTCTGTAGCACGTAAGAAAACTCCATTGTACAAGAAGAAGAATATTCTAACCTCCAGGCGTGGTGGGGCAATATTGGCGGCTCTGCTACCTTTGGCTGTATCGTTAATTTCCTCCCTAATAAGGTAATTACGTAAATAAGTAACGAGAGAAAAAAATGGTGAAAGAATATTGTCAGGTACCACGATTCATAGCCAAAAAATATTTATTTCATAAAAACAAGAACACACCATCACCTCTTAATGCGGTGGGTCTGCCCTCTCCCAGCGGTGATGATGGTGAAAGTAAGTCCTTCTCTTTAAAAAACGAAAGCAATTCAAGTAATAATGTTGGCGGTAGCTGTAACCAGCCCACCTGTGACTCTGGCGATGGTGATGGGGGAGTGGGGGAAGTGGACACTCCCCCCTCTCACCCGACAACAACGCCTTGTGGGCGGTGTTGCCACGGTAGCTCCTGTGATCCTTATAACTCCTCCAGACGGGCTGGGCTGGGCAGACAACCATTAAATGTCATTGAGCCCGCCCCCGACACCCGGGCGCCGCCACTCTTTAAAAAAAAAATGCCGGCCGGCCAACGCGACCATCGCCTTAAAAAAAAAAAAAAAAAAAAAGGGAACATTCCATTCTACCAGCCGAAATGTGACTAATTGTTGCTGGGCACACTCCTCATAAAGCCACCATCACGACCCAAAATCCAAGTCTGGACAACTTAATAAATGTGAATCTTAAAATTGAAGAAATTCCACATGTCAAAACATTATTGAACATGTTTGAGCAAAACAGCCAACAGGTGATATGGGATAGCCGTGGAAATTTATTAAAGCCTGTGCGAAATTTAAATATTTTGATATAATTAAAACTTTAGCCTTTACTAAAGGACAATTTAGGACAACTGACAAGGAGGAAGTAATTATTTTACTGAAGGTGGCTGGCATAGACCCGACTGTCATGTTCACAGAAAACGGTACCATCCGTTTTCTATGTGCTGCGGCTGGGACGCCAGAGAAGGAAAACAAGAGTGTACAGGATGCTACCAGGTTGGAAGCTACTAGTCATGTAATTGTTTATAAGTATTAAAGTCAGTAACCAAGCGATGGCTTTATATCAACCCTACAACCAAGACTTCCTCAGTAACACACAAACACCACACTGGCGACGAGGATGAACTGTGAACGCAGGTATTTGTTCAGTTTAAAACACAAGGGAGAAGCATGCTGCCTGGAGGAGGAAGAGAAGCTGTGAGCACCATACCCGATGCTGTATGCTAACCGATGCTGTGTGCTAACCAATGCTGTGTGCTAAACGATGCTGTGTGCTAACCAATGCTGTGTGCTAACCAATGCTGTGTGCTACCCAAGCTGTGCTGACTGAAGAAGCTGTGTACTGAGGAATCTGCCGACGCAGTGTACAAAACGACGCTTTGATGCTGTATACAAAACCCGATGTTTTATATACGAAACGCGCTCTTTGCTACAATTCTTCACGCTGTGAACTGACTGCTGTACCAACTGCTGCCAACTACTGTATTAACTGCTGCACCAACTGCTGCCATCTGCTGTACCAACTGCTAACAACTGCTGTGCCAACTGCTGACAACTGCTCTGCTGCTGTGAGTAGGAACAACACATGTACACAAGGGCTAGGTAAGAAGTCAGTTGCTGCTGAATTGTGCACTGCTGTGAACGTTTGCATTAATTGCTTGTGTGCTTTGCAAAATTAGAGGAACATTTTAAGTGATAAGTTTACTTTTATTAAAAAAAAAGGAAATGGCAAATATACCTCAGTTTCCTGCATTTGATCCTGACTGTGACCAGACAAACCTGTCACAGAGGTGGATCAAATGGCTTGAAAGGTTTGAAAATATGTTGATAGTTTCTGACATCAAAAGTGCTGAAAGAAAGCGTGCCTTTCTACTTCATTGTGCAGGTGATAGAATTTGACATCTTTGACACACTGAAAGACACTGGTTGTGCCAAAGATTATGACATTGCCAAAGCCAAATTAACTGAACATTTCAAACCAAGGCAAAATACTGCAATGGAAATTATGCATTTCAGGAGAGCCAGACAACTCTCTAATGAAACTGTGGATCAATACCACACACGTCTGCAGGGTTTAGCAGCCCATTGTGAGTTTGCTGATGTTGACAAAGAAATCAAACAGCAAATAATTGAAACATGCACATCTACACGTCTCCGTCGAAGAGCTCTGGAACTTGTTGATGATGAAAGTTCTCTTACCAAGATACTGGATATTGCTCGTCGAATGGAAGATGTTGCACGTGATGCTCGTGTCATGGAGTGCAGGGCCAACAACGGTTCTGCCACTGTTACTAACAGTGATGAGGTACGTAAGGTTCAGGGAGGACACCGTGATCAAAGAAGATATCATGGCAAACCTAACAGCAAATTTAGCCGAGAACCACATCACACCTGGAGTCATGGAACAAGACTCAAGCAGTCACAACGACTCACATCAGAGGGTGTCAACAATAAATGTTACAATTGTGGAGGAGACTACCCACACCAAGGTAATGTTTGTCTTGCTCAAGGTAAGAAGTGCTATGAGTGTGGAAAACTAGGTCATTTTGGTGCTATGTGTCGTTCCGCACGCAAGAAACCACAGTCAATGAATAAAAGCACTGTACGAGGATCAGGTCATAAGGCTCGAGGTAAACACAATATTGCACCTCATATCCAGAATGTTAATAATGTACAAGACAACATTTCATTACAACCAGTCTCAGATGACAGTGAATGTGATTATACTTATGAAGTAAATCAATCAATGAATGGAATGATCTTCCAAACAACCCAGAGACTATAGTATACATTGCTGGTATTTGTCTCAAAGTTCTCATTGACACTGGATAAAACACTGACACCATTGCTGAATGCCACTATGAGAAATTTAAAAAACAGTTCCCAAAGCTTGAGAACTATAATGACAAAGCCACTGCCTATGCTTCAAAGGAAGCCTTGCCAGTGATTGGAACTTTCACTGCAGAGATTAAGTCAAAGAGTGCAATGCTCACTACTACATTCCATGTTGTTAGGAAGGCAAAGGAGTCTCTACTCAGTTACAAGACTTCAACCAAATTGGGGCTACTTCAGCTTTCTAATGCTGTAGCAGTGGAATCTGCAAACAATGTTGATGGTATTGTTGCTGAATTTTCTGATCGATTTAAATCCATAGGTTGTTATACTGATAGCAAAGTACATCTGCATATCAACCCAGATGTAATTCCAGTTGCCCAACCACATCGCCGACAACCATTCCATACTCGCAAGAAAGTCGATGCCGAACTGGATAGGCTGATGGAACTAGATGTCATTGAACCAGTAACAGGCCCAACACCATGGGTAAGCCCAATTGTCACTCCACCAAAGCCGAAGAATCGAGATGAGATACGCATTTCTGTGGACATGCGTGTTCCCAACAAGGCAATAATGCGTGAACGCCATCCTACACCCACTGTAGATGATATGATCCACCGCCTGAATGGTGCAACTGTATTCAGCAAGTTAGATTTAAATAAGGGCTATCATCAGCTTGAACTTGATGAGGAGAGTCGCTTCATCACAACGTTTACGACACATCGAAGTCTGTATAGGTACAAGCGCCTGAGTTTTGGTATCAACAGTGCTGCCGAGGTATTCCAGCACATCATCAGCCAGGTATTGCAAGATATACCTAATGCTGACAACATGTCTGATGACATCATTGTTTATGGCCGTACCCAAGCTGAACACGACAAAGCTCTTCGTGCAACATTGCAACGCTTACGAGAAAAGAATCTGACGCTAAGCCGAGCAAAGTGTGAGTTCAATCAACATAAAATTGAATTCTTTGGACATGTACTTAGTGACAAAGGTCTGTCTCCAGATCCTAAGAAAGTTGCAGATATCAAGAATGCTGCACCTCCTTCAACGTCCACTGAAGTACATAGTTTTCTGGGAATGGCAAACTACTGTTCTCGCTTCATTCCAGATTTTGCTACCATTACGAAGCCTCTACGTAAGCTCCTGAAGAAAAATGCATCATGGTACTGGAGCGATATCGAACAAAATGCATTTGATGCTGTGAAAGATGCACTAGTAGAGAATGCGACTGCTGCATACTTTGATCCATCAATGGACACTGAGTTAACGGTGGATGCTAGTCCTGTTGGTTTAGGTGCTGTTTTAGCCCAACACAAACCTGGTCAACCAGATTCCAGAGTAGTAATTGCCTACGCCAGCCGTTCTCTCACAGATGTTGAGCAACGATACAGTCAGACAGAGAAGGAAGCTCTTGCTCTTGTATGGGGCTGTGAACACTTCAATGTGTATCTACTTGGTGCGCCCTTCACCACGATAGTCACTGACCACAAACCATTGGAAACCATCTTCAATAATCCAAAGTCCAAACCACCAGCTCGCATTGAGAGATGGGTTCTTCGTCTGCAACCATACAACTTTACGGTGAAATACAAGCCGGGTGCAGGCAATCCCGCTGATTACATCAGTCGACACCCTGCCAACAGTTTCACCATCACCAAGCATCAGCAAGTTGCCGAGGAATGTGTACACTCTGTAACCTGTGATGCAGTCCCTAAGGCTCTCACTCTTGATGAAATCCGTACTGCAACCCTAGAGGACCCAACTCTGCAAGCAACAGTGGATGCATTGACTAAGAAAAAGTTTCCATGCATCCCACCCTCAGGAGTTGACCAAGATGCATTCAAAGCGCTTGAACGCATCCAGACAGAATTAAGTGTTACGCAACAACGTGACACTGTGCTGCGAGGTACTCGTATCGTTATTCCAGCTGTTCTCCAGCAACGTGCTCTGAAGCTTGCACATCAAGGACACCAAGGTCTTGATAGGACCAAACAGCTGCTATGAGAAAAGGTGTGGTTTCCTGGCATTGATCGTCAAGCAAAGGATATGCATGATGCCTGTCTTCCTTGCCAGGCTGCAGTGGATACTTCAAGACCAACACCTCTACAACCTTCACCACTACCTGCTGCACCATGGACGGAAGTATCGATGGACTTCTGCGGACCACTACCAACTGGAGAGTACTTAATGGTAGTCATTGATAATCACTCACGTTATCCAGAAGTAGAAATCATCACTTCCACATCTGCAAAGGCTGTCATCCCGAAACTCGACAAGATCTTTTCAAACTTTGGCATTCCTGAAGTTGTCAAGACGGACAATGGACCGCCATTCAATGGACAAGACTTTGTCAACTTTGCTGAGCATATTGGATTCAAACACCGCCGTGTGATGCCACTACATCCTCAAGCAAAGGGAGAAGTCAAGAGATTCATGCAATCTCTCATGAAAGGGGTACGCTGTGCTCATGTCGAAGGACGATCCTGGAAACAAGCTATGTATGCTTTTCTCAGGAACTACCGTGCAACACCACATGGAACACTGGGCAAGTCGCCTGGCGAACTTTTATTTGGACGTCCTATGAGGATCTCTCTACCCGTCATGCCAGCCGAGGTAACAGATAAACGTCTCGCTCAGAAGGATGCACTAGCCAAGGGCAAAATGAAAATTGCTCATGATCAACGTGCAAAGGAACAATTCATAAAGGTTGGAGATACTGTTCTCGTTAAAAAGAAAAAAGAGGGAAAGCTAGATATGCCGTATGATACAAAACCATATAAAGTGATTAGTGTAAAAGGAACTATGGTAACAGCGAGTAATAGAGATCATAGTATAACACGTATTATGGCCTATTTCAAAGTGATTCCAACTAGTGTAGAAAATGATGAAGTGCAAAGTCGTGCAAAAGAAAAAGAAAAAAATTGTTTTAACCCGACAAACAATTCATCAAGGGATGTTATTGCATTTAAGGACTCTCATCCTAAACGTCATGTTAAACGCCCTACACGATTTGATGATTGATTGTGTTCCTATGTAATGAAAAGTATTTACTGACTATGCTAAACTAAATTTAATATTGTTTGAATAATGCAGATCTCTCATTCAATATTTTGTAACTTTGTATTACAGTTTCTTTCATGTTTGTTTAACATTGCATATGTATTTTCAACATTGAAATCCTTTGAGGTAACGATTAGGTTGTTTAAATTCTTTGTGTGCTTAATTAATGTTAAATGTATGCAATATCTCTTGATATGTTAATAACTTAGTGTCAATAACTTTACTTTGTGCTACAAGCATGGTAGACATCCTGTATTCATTCTTTTTAAAGAAAAGGAGGGATGTCATGTTCACAGAAAACGGTACCATCCGTTTTCTGTGTGCGGCGGCTGGGACGCCAGAGAAGGAAAACAAGAGCGTACAGGACGCTGCCAGCTTGGAAGCTACTAGTCATGTAATTGTTTATAAGTATTAAAGTCAGTAACCAAGTGATGGCTTTATTTCAACCCTACAACCAAGACTTCCTCAGTAACACACAAACACCACACCGACCTTCATACATAATTATCGCGCCAGATCACAGTTAAAAGGGGGGAGGGGTATCTATAGGAGACCCCATTGGGAGCCGTATTGAAGACCTATATGACGCACATCTTAAACGCCACCACATTCAGTTGTGTATCCACCATGGAGCAAACTTCCAGACCCACTCCACCTCCACCTGCAGATGACAAATCTCCCTTATTGAAGAAGTTGGTTGCTACACAGCTGTACTACAAGTATGTCGAACACAAATGTAGATTGATATATGCATTGTGGGATTGTTATGACCGTCTTGTGTTGAGTGCCCCTCCAGAACGGTTTTTAAGTCATTTGGAGAAACGGTGAAACGTTATGAAGAATATTCATCCCAGGAAATCCAGCAGTGGTGGCAGCAGCAGCAGCATCAGCAGCACCAACAGCAGCTGTTCTTTATATGTAATTTGTTTGTGGGAATAATTCCCCCTGTTGTAGTTCTTTAAAAACAAATATTTCCTCTGTAGTTTAATAAAATAAAATATAAGTAATGTTGTTTTATTTCCCCATCATACAAAAACCCCTCTCCCATATATCCCCCCAATCAGTATGTAAGTGAAGAATGGCTGAGCAACATTACATATACCTTACTAGTCTCGACCAAGAAGATATATACAACAACACAAGTTTAGCATTTAGAAACACCATCCCCACACTACATTTAAACCCTTCCAAATTAATCAAATTAAATCAAATGTTTATTTAGGTAAGGTACATACATACAAGAGATTTTACAAAGAGTGATGGATTTATAAATAGGGCTAGTACATACAATGCCTAAAGCCACTATTACGCAAAGCGTTTCGTGAATGATAATATCATGCCCGAATATTATAATATGCCCGAATAATATTAATATCCATTAAACATGAAGTGGCTTTAGTCAACATACTTCCACCCAGGCGAATTAATGCTATCATCAAGGATGAGGGGGAGTCTGGCATAGATGTCTATGCTATTTTTAAACGTGGAACTCTTTCTAAAAGCCCAGAACACCTAATTTATACCTTCCTCCCCAAAACCAACATATTATCCAGAAACATCACATTCATCACGGGCGAGCTTAGTCGGCAAATAATCACTGACATGAAACTAAGTTTCAGGAGTGATTTCAAAATATACTTCACAGAAAGAGAACCAATCCTCACCTATGACCAATCCATAGAGCGAGTATTACTAGCTTCAACTCTTAACAATGAAGGTACTGGCTCGTTATGTTCTCTCAGCCTTCAATTTAAACACAGAATAGCTAATGTACTTGGTTTTGACAGCAGTCGCAAATACACCGTTTATCGGGCAAAAACAGATGACATTACATCAGCCTCCAAGGTCGTGGCCTCATTCCCCCCAGACAATGACAGAGGTTGTGACTATTTACTCATTTATAGTGACGTCATCGAGCCGGAACGATACGGGGGCCAGATTGTAAATATCTTAGATGCAATCAATTATCATGACTCATATTCTAGAGGGGCTCATCCCCTAGTGTACAAGACATTAAATACTAACACGTTGGAGAAAGTAAGTATTAAAATAACCGATCAGTTTGGGCGAATGGTTAGTTTTGAAGATGGGAGGTCGGTTACGGCAGTCTTGCATATCCGTCCTAAAGTATAGCAATATAATCTATATAAATATAAATATATATAGAAGTGTTTACCCACGACTTCGGTTATTATAAGAAGAGGTGTCTGCATGCGTGTACCATTCCACCCACCTTCTCAGAAGGAATTCGGAGAGATCTTCTCTCCTCTCTCTAGGAGACATGGGATGAGAGGGGGAGAAATGAATGACATACGCACATTCCAAGCACTACCTTATCTCAGATCTGGTGGTGGTTTTCTTGGAACCTTGGCTGGCTTGGCTCGACGGGCCATACCATTTTTCATGAAAGCTGTAACACCGAGTGCTATCGATTTTAGGAAAAATGTTCTTGGTGATTAACCAGTGGTAAACGGGATGTAAAGAGTGCTCTGAGAACTCACGGTATTGATGCTCTTAAGACTGTGGGGAAGAAATTGGTAACAGGCGGTAAAATTAAAAGACTCTCTAGGAGAATAAAAAAAAAAAATGTAAACGAGGTCTTGGGTATAAAAATGACGTATTTTCACTATAGTAAGCAGTCATACTTCACCTTTCGGAGGGGATCATGGCGGAGGCTAGTGGAACTGGGGTGAAAATACCACTAGAATATTATAGCTCCAGTATTATTGACCAATTTCCTAGAATAACAGAATACGTAATGTGGAAAGTTCAATTGCCTCTACGCAGCAAATAGACACTCTACCTGTCAACCTCCCCCATTAATCAACGTTTGCGGGATAATTACTTAGAATTCCGCATACCTGGAACCCACGGCGCCTTCTTAGATCTAGCTAATATTGTTATAAATTTTAAGGTATCTTTAACGAAAGATGACGATACCACAAAATTGGAAGAGGATGACTATGTGGAATTTGTGAATGGGTTGTCAAATACCATGTTTAAAGGTGTTCAGATGTTTTTAGGAGAGCAGGTAGTTGAAACAAATTCTAATTTTAATTATTGGTCGTTTATTAAATTAATTACCTCCCTGCCTCCATCAAAAATGTCTTCCTTGGGGAGAATTGGAGCCTTTCGTAGGGACTGGAGTGATGATGGTATAATCCCTAACGAATTTACTAATACATTTTTACTGGAGCAACTGCCTAGGATAAAAAATTTATGTCCGATTTAAAAGGTAAAGGTTTGTCAATGTGTTTTCCCCTAGTATTGGACGTAACAACCCTAGACCAATACATATTAGATAATATAGATGTGTGTCTAAGATTGGAGCTCTCCCCACATGCTTGGGTGCTAAATACAAGCGTGGTCGATGGCTCTAAGTATCGCTTGCATATGGATTATGCTAAGTTATGGGTAACACGAGTGTTCCCCTACCCAAGTGCCTACCTAGCCTTAAACAGCTCACTGTTAGCATCCCCTGATCCCATAACCTATACTTTCAATAGAATCATTTCTAAAACATATGTCCTAGCGGGGAATCAAACTAGTCTCTTAATTGATCAGCCTTGGGCGCAAGTAATTCCTCACAAGATATTCATGGTAATTGTACTAATTAATTATTTCGCCGGCCTTCACCAAGGTAATGGATTATATTTTGAAAATGCAAAGATGAAAAATATTGCTATGTATTTGAACAATAATGCAATTTACCGAATTGGCGGTGATTTCGACAACCATTATTCCCGCCTTTATTACGAAACTTTGAAGACATTAGGGTTAGAGCGTGATTCACTTCTAGGCTATGACACTTTTAATTAGGGGAGATCAATATTCGCCTTTGACTTAACAACCATTCAAACAAAAGATTCCCTCCCTGTGGAGAAATCTGGCAACTTGCGTATGGAGCTTGAGTTTGGTGGTGGTGTTACATATAACAGACTGGTTTTACTGTTTGGGGAAACGACTGGGGTACTATCCATCGACGGGCAGAGAACTGTTCTATGTGACGTGCGAGCTTAAAAACATAATGAATTGTTATGATACAAATATTAACTTAAAAAATAATCTAGGGGATTGAGCGCTCTTCCTAGGATGTTACAATGCAGACGAGATAGAACATTTAAATATCTCATCAAGAAAACCTATCTTCTTCATAACTAATATTTTACCATCACACAGCAAATTAACTATGGCACATTGGGTAGCTATTTATGTTGATAAAGTTAAACATCGAATGTTTTTTTCGATAGTTATGCAATGTCGGCGGTTACTTATGGACATTATTTTCAGGGATTTATTAAAACTAACAAAATAACAGAGGTGTTTGGAATGTGCTACAGACTCCAGAGTGATTTTACTCTTGCCTGCGGGCTCTATTGCGTCATGTTTGTCCAAAGGATAAACCACCTGGGGTTGCCTTCAACCGTACATTACTTACATAATGTATTTTCCAGTGTTACTTTAAAATTAAATGATAAACGAGCCCTCGCTTATGCGAGACGATATTTTCCTATGAAACATCATTGTGTTAGGACATTTTGTAGAGGTGTAGGGGTTGGTTCTTATAGGTACTCACTCACCTAGTTGTACTCACCTAGTTGTGTTTGCGGGGGTTGAGCTCTGGCTCTTTGGTCCCGCCTCTCAACCGTCAATCAACAGGTGTACAGATTCCTGAGCCTATCGGGCTCTGTCATATCTACATTTGAAACTGTGTATGGAGTCAGCCTCCACCACATCACCCCCTAATGCATTCCATTTGTCAACCACTCTGACACTAAAAAAGTTCTTTCTAATATCTCTGTGGCTCATTTGGGCACTCAGTTTCCACCTGTGTCCCCTTGTGTTAAATAGACTGTCTTTATCTACCCTATTAATTCCCTTCAGAATCTTGAATGTGGTGATCATGTCCCCCCTAACTCTTCTGTCTTCCAGCGAAGTGAGGTTTAATTCCCGTAGTCTCTCCTCGTAGCTCATACCTCTCAGCTCGGGTACTAGTCTGGTGGCAAACCTTTGAACCTTTTCCAGTTTAGTCTTATCCTTGACTAGATATGGACTCCATGCTGGGGCTGCATACTCCAGGATTTGCCTGACATATGTGGTATACAAAGTTCTGAATGATTCTTTACACAAGTTTCTGGATGCCGTTCGTATGTTGGCCAGCCTGGCATATGCCGCTGATGTTATCCGCTTCAGCGGCATATGCCAGGCTGGCCAGCATATGGTGTATTCTCTACACCAGGTGGTGTAGAGAATATTTTTGTTAGCTAGGCAACCTACCTAACAAGGGGGATTACCCCCATATAAAAACCCCTCTCACCCCACAACCTCCCCAGAAGACTTCCAACCTCCTCATCCTACAAATGGAAGGTGTCTCTCCAAAAACACCCACAGGGAAGATTGAAGTCCTTGAAGGGCCTGGTTAGTATTACCCTCACTTTCTGGTAGAGATTTATGTTTATTTATTTTCCCAACAATAAAAAGTTTGAACATCCTCTATTTTACCTCTTTTTTTCAGTACAATTCTTGGGACCCGTCCACATTTGTAGAGTAGTAATTCTACGTGGGAGGTCTGCCCCAAACAAGATGCTGTTACATAGCCTAATTGATGATGCCTGCTGTAGAGGACACAAGGTCGCTCCTGCAGGGGGAGAGGTATGTACTAGCCGTTCTTAGAGGAAATAGAATAGTTTTCAAATAAAAGATATAATCCTATAAAAACCTTTAATCACTATAAATTATTTCCCTCATCTCTTTCCAGAACACTTCAGATGCGGGTGAGAAGGAAACTCAACCAAAAGGCAACCACCCAACTCACCCCACACCCACAAGAGAGGGGGGGAGGGGGTCAAGACCTCCCCACACACCCCCAAGAGAGGGGGGGGAGGGGGTCAAGACCTCCCCCCCATTCACCACAAATGGGGAGACATCAGAATTCTACTCAGATGAGGATGGGGAGGTGGAGGGGAGGGAGGAATAAGAGAGAGGAATCCATAACTACAATTATTAACTATCATAATTAACTTCTTATACATCATTTGTGATTTTTACCTAAAAAGCATTATTAAATTCTTAGATTTTTTTAACCCCCTGGGGGAGATTTATAATTTAATACTCCTTAAATACTCTTATATAAGACCCACACGACCCCACTGGGTGTGGAACTCTGTTACGGTAAAGTCAAGGTCATTAGGTGCGAGGAAGGGTACGGGCGACCACCCATACCGAGAGGAACCTGTTTTACACCTGCGCCATAGAGGAATGTGGGGGGTATAAATGGAACTCACCAGTGTGTGTTTATTATACAAATAAATTCATTTTTTACTTAAATATACTGTCATACTTTACTGTATAAATGAACATGATCATAGCGGTACATAATAGATACCTATCTTCACTGTTTTTTGACTGCTACCACTCACACCTCGGATTACCTAATATGGAGTGGCTCTATGTGGCACTCCACTTCTGATTTTCTTATCTGATTGCCTTACATAGGTGGCTCTATGTGGCACCAAAATATCTACTGTCACTGTCACTTTATATGTTATCTTTTTATACATATGTATAACCGTTGGCGTATGTCGTTGAATCTTCCCTTCCCTCCCCTCTCCCCTTCTAATGTACCGACTTTGCCAGTGTTACCATCTCGTATACATGTAAATTCTTTTTGTACTATTTTGTATTTCATGATAATTTCTTTAATGTATTGAATTATTATTATATATCATTATGTAAGCTTGTGCCTGATACTCTTAAGTTGTTATATATTAAATTGGAAGTTCTTGAGTGAGTTGATGTTGTAAAGGAGTTAGAGAGATTTGAAAGTTGAAGGTCAGTTGACTTATTGGAGTTAGTTACAGTGTCGCCTCTCGGCAAGGTTGGCTGAAGGTGCCACTACTCTCTGACCTCTTCAGGCGAGTGGACCTGTTAGCATTTTAGTCCATGATTTGTGACCTTACTTGGGTAGTAAGCTTGCTAGATTACTCTAATGTAAAAGTATGTATTTAAATGGATCATTTATATTGTGTTCAACAATATAAATGTGGTAGATGATTTTTACCAGGTGGTAGATGATTTTTATGTGTCTTAGTGAGGTGATATATTTTGAGGGAACTTGTGATATGCCAAGGTGCTGTATGTGATATTATTCCTCTTACCTCATGTGTTATTGATTGACACACCACCACCCTTGTTTGGTATTAACAGCATATAGGCACTAGTTCTGGGGAAAAACCTGACTCTAATAACTAATATTAAATATATACTTCGATAGCTATGAAGGACCACCACTTTTTGAGAAAAAGTGGAAAACAAAATAAGACAATGGCAAAACTGTTCCCAAGAACTAGTGTCCTATGGACCTTAGTGAAACTGTATTTCTTATATAAATGGAGTCAAATTAACTTACACAAAATTGGGGGGTTACATGCTAAAAGATTAATACATCCCTAGCATTATTCTGGTGCTGGTTCTTCACCTGAGTAAATAAAATATGAAAGTAAATAAGGTTGATTGTAATAGATTAATTGGAGGTAAATGCACCTCAATATACTGCTGAATAGAATAGTACAGTATATGTAGATCAATGGGTTAATATAATAGATCTCTTTGGAAGATCACTACTATAACTACAGAGTTATTGCTACAGATAAAAAAGGGACAGCTTAACTGTAAATCTAGAGAGGTGTAATCGGTTGCCACGCTCCGCCGACGACGTGTTGCATAGGGCAAATTGTTGCACATGAAGGTGGGAAGCCTAGCACCTCGGTTGGCGTCGCCTTGGTACTGAAAGGCAATTACATTGTAGAAATCTTCTACATAATAGGTAACTACAAATGCATCCTAAATTATAAGGATAACTGTAGAAATCTTCAGTCAATAACTGTGCAATTTATATTCAAGCACTGTAAATTCCTTCTGTAGAAAACAATGAAAATAATTATCTATTTAAATGGTAAATTTACTAAAGACACGTACGGGATTTTATTATTTTATATACGGCCTAACGACAGCTAGCCTAAATGTTAACTGTGGCCACATGATAACAAACATGTGGCTGCACATGTTTGTGCAGCCTGCAACGCCTTTCAAGCTGCTGCTTGAAAGGCGTTGACTTTGGAATTGCAGATAAGCTAGTCTGGGACACGGCTATATCATGCCAGATAACGTGGCACCGCTCCACTGGTCGTGGGAGCAAAATAAGTAGGATCAAAACGTAGCTCTGCTACACGCTGTCAATGGCATCTGAGTCGTGCTCTCTCGTTCTGTTTGGTGACGCTCTCCTGTCTTCCTCCTCTTCCTTATTGCACATGCGCGGTTCTCGATAGACATCTCAAGCGTAAATGGATATGTATATATCGCAATTGACTAAGGAAGGAAGAGGTAGTGACGAGTATTAATATCACATTAAATTCTTCTGTGATAAAATAGATTTTCGCATAACATAAATTGGCTTATTAAAGTTGTGTAGCTAATCGAGGAAATTAAGGTAAAATCATTTACATTAAAGTAATTTCCTCTAGAATGTTTAATATCAACTAAATAAAGGAGTTCCAGTGAGTAGTAGTATACTACGAAATTAAACTTATTAGTAAGTAACTATTTTTAGTAAAGGAAATGATAAACTGGACTCTGTTATAAATCCAACTAAATGTGGAGAGAATTCAAGTTATTGCCTGTCGTTCCTCACGTCGTCACTCTGACTAGGAAGAATCTGGCAATATGTTTAAATAAATCATTAAATAAATTGATCAAATCTACAAGTTAGTAATTTTAGTAACTTCTTGTGGTTAATACAAAGGTTGCATAAAATACAAAGATGTATAAAACTGTTGGTTATTTCCAGCATAACTCCAGGGAGAGAAAACTCTGGTCGTAGTTCTAGTATTAGTACTAACGTACACCTGTTTCTCTATCCTGAACTTATATTCATGGGTTAGTACGCACCTATCGAATGTCCCGAATCTGTGGTAGATGACTCTAAGTCAACATGGGGACGTAAATTAACATTGAACATTATTGAATAATTCCTTTGTAAGAAACAGCAGGATATTAACAAGAATAAATTATGAATAATTGGTTCATTTAAGATTAAGGAGACCTCATCAATACAGTGAGGCTACTGTCCAGGGTCACTATGACTCGTAACTAATTACTAGACATCAACTCATCACTGCATCAGTGTGGTCACCTCAAGTGTAAATGATAAGTTATCTACTCTTGAATAGAATCAAAATATTGTGTAAGTTTCTGTTTGCAGTTCTGAGCAGCGACTCTTGATGGTCTTGTGCTCGGTTGAGTAGAATCATTGTTCTCTGAAACTTGGGTTACAGGTATATCTGTAGAACACTCGTGTTCTGCTAACTCTAAAGGTACTAATTTCTCTAGTGTTTTCAAGGTAGTAGTGTCTCGACATTGAAATTTAAAAATTCGTAAAACACCATGGCGGTCAGGATGGATGTCAACAATTTTACCTATAGGCCAATCTGACCTGGGTCCATCACTGTCTACTAGGACAAGATCACCTGGTTTAAGTTGAACTTTATTGTATGGGCTTGCAGCTCCATAATGATATTCTCTTAAAGCAGTTAAATATTCACTTCTCCAGACCTCATTTCATTTCTCTATTACTCTTGAAAGGTGTCTATAACTCTCCACCAAGTCACTTGCTTTGACACACGAAGGGTCAGCTGGATCCTCGTCTCCTAGAGATATTAGAGGGCTCAGAAGACCACCCTGAATCAAATGAGAGGGGCTTAGGGGTTCTCTTTGGGAAAAATCTTCTGTTAAGTAGGTTAGAGGTCTGTTGTTGACTCGTGCTTCAATTTCCACGACAAGGGTCTGTAATTCGATGAGATTAATTCTCTGCCAGTGTAAGGTTTTTCTTAGGCATTTCTTATCAGTTCCCACCATCCTTTCGTAAAAACCGCCGTGCCATGGTGCTCTTGGAGGAATAAATTTCCAATAGCATTGTCTCTGTTTAAGCACAGAGTGTACTTCTGGATGGTTCCATATTTCTTGTAAGCAAGCTTCTCCTGCCACGAAGTTAGATCCATTATCTGAGATCATTAATTTTGGGCAAGATCTTCGTGCAGCAAATCTGCAAAAGGCTTGCAGAAATGCTTCTGCACTCATGTCAGAAGTGACTTCTAAATGTACTCCGCATGTGGTAGCACACGTGAAAAGGCAAATGTAGGCTTTCACTGGAATCTTGTCCGGTGTGCCTGTTAAAATTAGTGCTCATGTATAGTCGACACCTGTGGTTTCAAAGGGACGAAGGTGGATGACTCGCTCCATAGGTAGGGGCGGTGGACCTGGATAAGGACACACTCGAGCATCATATCTCTTGCAGATTACACAAGATTTGACGGTTTGGCGACCTTGGGGAAGCCAAAAAGTTGTCTGATTTCAGTAAGAGTATCTAATACTCCACCAAGCAATATATTATGCTCATGGTAATGTAAAACTATGAGTTTAGTAATGATGTGGTGACGTGGAAGAAGTATAGGATTCTTCGTATCTAAATTTATTTCTGCGTGAAGCAGACGTCCGCCGCATCTCAAGATGTTATAGTTGTCTGAGTCAAGCCAGATGCCCAGAGACTTACTCAACCTTTCTGGGAGATGTTCATATTCCTTCCCATAAGTCTCTTGTTGAGCTTGTTTGACCCAATATTTGATGGAACTAGGAAATCGATACTTGATCCCCATCTTGTTGATGAAATCAAATACCATTTCTGTAACTCTTAGTAATTTGCTTATATTGGAATAACGGTGAGGATTGATAGCTAAATTCGAGGGGGTTCTGGATCCACAACAGGGGTAGTGACGTTGGTCATAATGACTTGCAGCTTCTGTTGGGGCCACTGACCACTAACTAGCCATTGGGGTCCATTAAAGCACATCTCGGTTTTAACTAATTGCTTTAAAGTCAAACCTCTGGATAAATAGTCAGCTGGATTGTCCTATGTTGGGACATGTCTTAATTTATAACCAGCAGACAATTCTCGAATTTCCCTTACTCGATTGCTGACATGGGGAGTTTTGTTGTTGTCGTTTTTTACACACTGTAGTACTGCCTCATTGTCTGACCACACTACTATTTCACTAAGGTGAACATTACTGAGGGTTTTGATCAGGCAATGAGCCAGTCATACACCTACTAATAAGGCAGTTAATTCCATTTGGGGTAGTGACCTCCTTTTAATCGGGGCTACCCTTGCCTTAGTTGTAAGCAAAAATGATTGTTGAGTATTAACTAAATAGGCTACTGAGCCATACATTTTGCCTGCATATCGTATGGAAAAAGCATCGCAGAATACATGTAAATTTGTGGGTAAATTTAGTCCTAAGGTATTTCGAGGAAACTGTAGAATACTAAGTTTGTTGTAATCAGGAATCAACTGCTGTCATTTTTCTTGGAGATCCTCCGGCAACGTTTCATCCCACCTCAAATTCCTTTGCCAGCACTCCTGCATAAGGAGTTTACCCTTAATTAGAATAGGACTGAGTAGGCCTAAAGGGTCAAATGTCTTGCTGACATGGGAGAGTAGCTTTCTTATCGTTAGAGGTGAATGATTGAAATCCACCGACTTGATATTCAATTTGTCTGTGGAAGTATTCCACTCCATACCTAAGACTTTCAATTTGTGAGGTACCTTATAATCACGGAATTCTTCATCGATTATTTGCTGAGTTGCTTATTACTGAAGGCCCACGACTGTAGGGGCATGTTAGCTCCCAACAGTTCACGATTAGCCTCATGGTAGATTTCCACTAGTTTATTCTCATCATTAGTGGTTCCTTGAAAATTGTCTACGTATAAATTGTTGCTAATCTCAGTCTTGTAGGGTCTATTAGACTTCTTAAGACGTGTATCCAGAGTAGCCTGGAGTAAGAATGGTGAAGATGTCGCTCCAAATAGTACTGAGGTAAATCTATAAGTAATGATTTTGCTATTAGGATCCTGTGGATCTTTCACCCAGAGAAATTTAGTAAAATCACAATCCGTCTCTTGTAAGCCTACTCTTAAAAAGGCCTTACAAATGTCGGCCGTATAGGCAAAAACACCAGAACGAAATCGTAATAAGACATCTTGTAGTCTTTTGGTTAGACTAGGTCCAGTTTGTAGACAATCATTTAGTGACACGCTGTCAGCCTTTAATTTGGTACTACAATTAAATACAATCCTGATTGGTGTTGTAACTGAATCTTTCAAGACAGCAAGATGTGGCAAATAATGGCCTGTCTTATGGTTGTCTTCTTCAACAACTTATATAAATTTGTTAGTAAGTTGTTGCTGTATTAAAGCATGATACAGTTGCAATTTATCTGGTAGCTTCTGTAGCCTAGCTAATTGAGAATTTAATTGGGTTGAGGCCATGAAATAATTTACTGGAAGCTGTGGGTGGTTCAGCTTCCATGGGAGTCTCACCCAATATTGATTATCTTGGAAAATCACAATATCAAGATATTGTTGATACGTCCATGTGTCATCTGGACTGCGTTGATCAGGGACTATGCCTAAGGTGTCCAAATCCCATAATTAATAGACAATCATTTAATAGATAATAATATTTGTGAACAGGGGGGATTGGACTCATCATCCTCAGTTTCGTCAACTACTGTCAAGTAGTGGTGACCGCTCTAGGCCTAGTCACGCCACTATTGAATTAGTTGGTCGATTAATAGTAGATTTAGAATGTTGTTGGATCAACACCGGTCCTGTGAGTAGTTTACCCCAGCTGACAGTAACAAGTTTACACCTCGTTGCCTGGTGCATCCAGTAATAAATCTATAATAAAAGTCAGCTCCAATAAGAATACCTACATCGTTGAGACAGTCTGTATTTATTTTATGATCCGCTAGCCAAATACCGCTGCGTTTATGAAATTTGACTGTTTGAGCAAGACCTGTAACATGTAAATCTGAGGGGATCTTGTCAACGACTATGGCTTGAATTGGGCTGGTGCAGCCTCCTAAACGTACCAAGACTTTAACAACCTGGTAGTCACGAGGTCCACTATTGGTTAGTAATCCAGAGATATTCAAATTCACTCGAGCAATAGGCTTCAGTTTCAATTGATCAACTAGCTGTTGAGAAATAAAGGTTTTCTGCGAACCTTGGTTAATGAGACCACGAGTGGAAATTCTAGATCCTTTGGTAATTAATTTTAATTGAGCTGTTGGTAACGTAGTGGTGTTATTCGACTCTGTTGCAAGTACACTTATGTCTTGATGCACCTTGCAATACTGTACAAAAGTAAGTTTTGCAATTTTCGTATGAGGATTGGTTGATCTTGACTGATCACTACCACACAAGGAGTAATGGTGTCTACCCTTGTGGCACTTGTTGCACATACGTGAAGAGACAGTACAGCTATTGGGGTCATGAGGACCTGTGCACCTTGTGCAGCTGTGTAACTCTTGCAAACGATGAATTCGGTTGTTTTAGTCTGGATAAGAACTACACTTATAAGTAAGATGTTCATTATTGCAGAACAAACACTTTTTCACTGTAGGAGAAGTCATAGGAGTGGTGCTCACTACAGGGTTTATAGGGTTCGCTGTGTATGTACCTACATTTCCAGATTTCCATTTCGGAGATGATTTATTGAAATCTGGTTTTACTACAGTAGTTGCAGTACGTTGGGGTTTATGATGAGAGTTAGTAGAGAAGTTTGAAACACTCTTCCCATCTTGGTTGGCTCTTTGTCTTTCGACTAGAGTATGTAAACCCTCTGTAATTTCATTCATGGTCAGAGAGGTTTTATTGTACATAGTACACAATTTATCTAAAGTTTCTCTTGGAAATTTGCGCCTTACAACTACTTTTGTCATCCATTCAGCAGTCTGAATTTGGACTTTAAGGCTTAAGGCCTTAAGTAAAGATTCTAGCTCTAGTCTGAAAGTTTAGAGAGAATCTGTAGAATTATTAGCAGATGGTAAATCCAGCAATTTTTGGACTAAGATAGTAATAGTCCTTTCCTTGTTATCGTAGTTGCTCTTAAGCAATTGAACAGCTAGGCCATAACCATCAGTGGTCGGTGTTATGTTAGAGATTACCTTCAAGGCTTCATTTCATAACAAGCCTTGTAAATAAGTGAACTTGGTTGTTTTAGGGATGTTAGTTTTAGAGTCTACTGCATCCACGAATTTACTCCAGAAATCATCTCAACTCTCATCCTCGTTACCAGAGAATGTGGGTATATTGATCTGAGGTAATTTGACATCAGGATCTGGGTGTGCAGTAGAGGCTGTTGTTAATTTGTTTTTAGCAATTTGCTTTTTAAAGGGTTGAAGTTTAACCTGTACATCATCTACGTATTGGGCTAAATCATTTACAATGTCCTCAAGTTCAGTTTCACCTATTGAGGTTTGGTAAAGTTCTGTCAAGTACAGATTCATATGTTGTTTAATATGCTTGAATTTACCTTCAGCAACTTGAAGTAAGTCCTCTAATTCAATGTAGTCAATAGGTGGCTGTTGTGACAGATTTTGACACTTGGTAATCAGTCGGGCCAAATGACCTTTCAGACCGATAAGGGTCCTTTTCATTTTGTCAGCCACTTCCATCTTGCTGGGTAAAGGCTGGTCTGATAGTAAATATTTGTTACTGATGTAACTGGGATATTGGCTCATTCAATGGAGTTCAATATCAATATAATAGCCTAATGTATTTGAATAGACTATACTACCTCGTTTAGAGGCTAATTTACCTACCTATCAATGGATAGCTAATATTTTGAGTAGTACTCGAATGCCACTATTGGATTTTCATCCGTTTAGCTCATCAATTATCACCATTCGATCCAACAGTGAACATTCAGCAGTACTCAAAAAAAATAATACACGAAATAATATGTTAAAAGCACAAAAAGTGTTTTGGCGATCCCATCCCCAAATCAGGGTCAGCACAAACTAAATAATATGTATGTACACCAGTACTGTCTAGTACAGTACTCACTAAATAACTCCTATCTAGGAATGACTAAATGGTTTAGGCTGCATTTGTACAAACATTAGTGTAATTATAGTCTAAATATCCTAGTTCATCAAAGGTTGGCATATATGCAATGGCGCAGTAATATAAATATATTGTGCTATGTTTTTGGGATTTTTTGTTTTGATATATATGTTTGTGTTTAGAAATACAAGTAAAATTATAAACATATAACACTAAGTTTGACTTGCTTGCCACAACCATTTGTGATGATTAATAGTATTGACTAATTTGTTGACCATATCGGTCCTTCCCTCTCCTGACAGATGTACACCATCTGAGGTCAAGCCCTGTTGATATGGTCTGGCTGTGAAATGAATATAAGTGGCTTCCAACCTCACCCTTTTTCTCAGCCGAAAGTTTATGTATTTCGTCGAACGCTGATAATGTTCGGGACTCATTCCCCAACGGTTATCACTTCTCAGTTGGCGAGGTTCCACCAATGTGAATACCACAGAGTTGCTGACTTGTTTAAAGGAACTGATAATAGTTGTTAAATGGTTAATTATTTCGGCTGGTTGGCGAGTGGGATGGATATCATTGCCACCTAGAAAAATTATGGTTAAATGGTGAGGCCATTCTAATGCAGCTGTTAATATTGGATTGTTGTAAAAATTGTCAGCAGTTGCTCCTGGTGACGTAAAAAATCTCACCTCAGTGTGAGGTATAGGTCTAAGGGTTGTGGGCAATTGGCTATGTCCCACTAAGGCTACTTTATACATAAGTATTAATCGAAATGTTGATAATAATTAATAAGTTTTAGGCTGTAATATGGGCAGTCTGCTGACAGCCGTAAATAATGAAATATACTGGTAAATAGCCTAATAATGTTTGCTAACACCACACTAGTTGATGTTAGGCAATTATATGGTGTGTAGGATAGCTTAATTCTCAGCTATCTAGGTTCGAAGGACCAAAATTTTGTGGGGGAAAACCTGACTCCAATAACTAATATTAAATATATACTTCGATAGCTATGAAGGACCACCACTTTTTTAGAAAAAGTGGAAAACAAAATAAGACAATGGCAAAACTGATCCCAAGATCTAGTGTCCTATGGATCGTAGTGAAACTGTATTTCTTATATAAATGGAGTCAAATTAACTTACACAAAATTGGGGGGTTACATGCTAAAAGATTAATACATCCCTAGCATTATTCTGGTGCTGGTTCTTCATCTGAGTAAATAAAATATGAAAGTAAATGAGGTTGATTGTTATAGATTAATTGGAGGTAAGTGCACCTCAATATACTGCTGGATAAAATAGTACAGTATATAGATCAATGGGTTAATATAGTAGATCTCTTTGGGAGATCACTACTATAACTACAGAATTATTGCTACAGATAAAAAAGGGACAGCTTAGCTGTAAATCTAGAGAGGTGTAATCGGTTGCCACACTCCACCGACGACGTGTTGCATAAGGCAAATTGTTGCACATGAAGGTGGGGAAGCCTAGCACCTCGGTTGGCGTCGCCTTGGTACTGAAAGGCAATTACATTGCAGAAATCTTCTACATAATAGGTTATCTTGAGACGATTTTTAGTGTCTCCTCGACCAGGCCTCCACCCCCAGGAAGCAGCCCATGACAGCTGACTAACACCCAGGTACCTATTTTACTGCTAGGTAACAGGGGCATAGGGTGAAAGAAACTCTACCCATTGTTTCTCGCCGGCACCTGGGATCGAACCAGGATCACAAGTCCCGCGTGCTGTCCGCTCGGCCGACCGGCTCCAATTAGGTAACTACAAATGCATCCTAAATTAAAAGGATAACTGTAGAAATCTTCAGTCAATATCTGTGCAGTTTATATTCAAGCACTGTAAATACCTTTTGTAGAAAACAATGAAAATAATCATCTATTTAGATGGTAAATTTACTAAAGACAAGTACGGGATTTTATTATTTTTTATACGGCCTAACGACAACTAGCCTAAATGTTAACTGTGGCCACATGATAACAAACAGGTAAACCTAGCTGCTGAGCCGTGTGTCCGTTGATGTGGAGACTTGAGCATTTCTTCGTCCTCCAGCTGCTGCTTGAAAGGCGTTGACTTTGGAATTGCAGATATGCTAGTCTGGGACACAGCTATATCATGCCAGATAACGTGACACCGCTCTACTGGTCGTGGGAGCAAAATAAGTAGGATCAAAACGTAGTTCTGCTACACGCTGTCAATGGCGTCAGAGTCGTGTTCTCTCATTCTGTGTCTGGTGACGCTCTCCTGTCTTCCTCCTCTTCCTTATTGCACATGCGCGGCTCTCGATAGACATCTCGAGCGTAAATGGATATGTATATATCGCAATTGACTGAGGAAGGAAGAGGTAGTGACGAGTATTAATATCACATTAAATTCTTCTGTGATAAAATAGAATTTCGCGTAACATAAATTGGCTTATTAAAGTTGTGCAGCTAATCGAGGAAATTAAGGTAAAATCATTTACATTAAAGTAATTTCCTCTAGAATGTTTAATATCAACTAAATAAAGGAGTTCCAGTGAGTAGTAGTATACTACGAAATTAAACTTATTAGTAAGTAACTATTTTTAGTAAAGGTAATGATAAACTGGACTCTGTTATAAATCCAACTAAATGTTGATGAGAATGAGAATTCATGTTACTGCCTGTCGGTCCTCACGTCGTCACTGTGATTAGGAAGAATCTGGCAATATGTTTAAATAAATTATGATAATGATCAAATCTACAAGTTAGTAATTTTAGTAACTACTTGTGGTTAATACAAAGGTTGCATAAAATACAAAGATGGATAAAACTGTTAGTTATTTCCAACACTAGTGTTCCACTGTGCTAGGCAAAGTTCCTGGTGTCAGCTAGTGTTGATTGATGCAGTTTACAGACCTGTATTCGATTGATCATGCCCAGCTGTTGAGAAGCTGGATATAAAGTAATAATGTGTGGTATTAGTAGAATGTTTAATTTATTAATGTTGTGGAATGTTATTAATGCCAGTAAACTGGAATATTTATTTATTTATATATTTATTTATATACAAGAAGGTACATTGGGTTAGAGAGTATACATAGCATAGTATTTACAATCGTGTAAATCCACTATTATGCGCAGCGTTTCGGGCAGGTCCTTAATCTAACAGATAATTTTAAGTAGGTAAATTCTAGCAGAATTAATAAAATGATAACAGATACATTGCAAGAAAAAAAATGAGATGAGAGAGAATAGTAAGTATATTAAAGCACATTGGTATATTAAAGCTCTGCTTGATTACATTGACAACTTGATTGGTAATTTAAACAAGATTAACAGACACCGTACAGCAGATTGATAGCACATATAAGAAGACAGTAATGATCACATTGGTAAAGATGATCGGATTAGGTACATAAAGATAGGGAGATTGGGTAGCAATAGATACAGTGCAATTTTAAAGCAACAATAGCAATATTTGTTGCTAGCCTTTTACTCCCCTAGAACCTTGATTGATATGTGGCCAGGCTATGGGTTCCAGTGATGCTGTAAGTTGCTCCCTTAAGATATAAAAATGGGGGTCTTATCTCTCTGATAATAATATTAATATGTGGGGGCCCTGTCCCGGACAGGCCCCCATATTACATCGGTACATCAGAAGGGAAGGGGGTTGGGAGGTTGGGGAGGATTCAATGACATATGATAACGGTTATACATATGCATACAAAGATATACAATATATTAAATATATACAACATGTGTATCAAAAGATTGTCTAAATGGAAAACATTTCATAGTGCCATATATTCATTAAATGTCAGGACAATGGGTCAATGCAAGGTACAACACTAAAATGGAAACTACTCAGTATACATATGAATAATACATCTGGAAACTAAATGTATTCTTTCTCCAACATGGTCCACATAATGTTAACTATATAACATTGATGTAGCATTAATTACAATAAACTTATTAGGATGTTTTTCATACTCTATGACATTAGGCTACTGCTATAACTAGACATCTAATATCCACAATTACATGGCATACTACTTTGATACAGAATTAATATAGACTTGGAAATGTATGTCACACATTGACAATACAAAAAATAAGAAAAATGTATGGTAACATGAGATTACATAGCATAGTATTTACACGATTGTAAATACATTATATGTTGTGAATACATTATATGTTGTTGTGAATACACAACATTCGTGATACGAAGCTATCAACCAAGATATCACTGTATAGTTGGAGCACACTCAGACACCAATCTCAGTATGATCATACTGGTGTATACATGGTCATAACAGTTGTATTGCCTTTGTGTCAGGCAAGGGGCAGTTTGAAAGCAGGTATTTAATGAAACACTACTCTGCTTTGTCTTAGCACTGCAATTAAATACTATTCGTAGTGGGGTAGTAGCTGAATTTTTCAGTACAGGGTGGTGTGGCAGGTAGTGTCTTTCCATTGGGTTATCATTTGTCACAACTTTGATAAATTTGTCATCGAGTTGTTTCTTGATTATTTCATGGTACAATTTCAAGTTCTCAGGATGTCTTTGTAAGGGCAACACCTGTGATCTTAAATGGTTTTGTGCCATAAAATGGTTAATGGGTAGCTGAGGGTGATTCAGATTCCATGATAACCTGACCCAGTATTGATTATCTCTGTAGACAACTGTGTCTAGGTATTGCTTTTAAGTCCAGTTGTCATCTGGAGTAGGTTGTTCAGAGACAATGCCGAGAGTTGCCAGGTCCCATAATTTGTGTACAGGGGGATACAAGCTCATTCTCGGACATGTCTCTGAATTGTAGTGGAGACTGTTCTCCTAGTCATGCAACCATTACTGGGTTGGCATGTTGGTGGTCTACAAGTGCGGGTTGCTTCAGCTGTAATACTGGGCCTGTTAGCAAGTAGCCACCCGCAGACAGTAACAGGTTCATTCCCTGTTTTTCTTCCTTTCCTTTAATAAACTTATGGTATACATCTGATCCCATAAGTATTCCAATATTGGAGAGGTTGTCTGATGTGATTTTCTCAGCCAATTTGATTCCCTTTTCTTCCAGGAATTTGGCTATTGTCCCTAGACCATTCACATACATGTCTGATGGGAATCTATTTTCTACAAGAGCTTGTATCGTTCAGACATAACCGCCTAAACGTACTTTAGGTTGTACTACCTTGAAGATTTGGGCTCCTGAATTAGTAAGGAATGCTGCTATGTCTATTCGTGTCTCTCGTACAGGCTTGAGTTTCAAGGCATCTACCAACTCCTTGGAGATAAATGTCATTTGGGATCCTTGGTCAAATAATCCACACATGGTGACCTTGGACTTTCCATTTTTAATGATGAATTGAGTAGTGGGTAGAGCTGATTTATGATCAGACCTTGTTGAGAAGACACTTATGTCTGGTAGTATGGTACAAAGCTGTACTGAAGTGGAAGTTCCTTCCTCCACTTGTGGTTTGGAAGACTGTGTACTTGAGTCCCCACAAAGTGCTGTATGGTGTTGACCATTATGGCACCTATTACAGGTGCGTATTTAAGTAGTGCAGGTGTCGGGATTATGTGACCTTATACACCTGGTGCATTTAATTTAAGTAACTCCTTGAGTCGTTTTATACGTGTAGCACAACCAGGTTAAGCTTTGCAGTTGTACATGGTATGTTGTTCTTCAAAGAACACACATGGCCTCCAGACGTTAACAGCATCTTGGGGAGTCACCGTTTTGGGTGACACATTAACTGTAGGTGTGGAGGGACCTCACTGCATATGTTCCCACACTGCCTTGTTTCCACTTTGGGGAGGGGGAAGTTGTTTTATATTTATTTGGAGTACTGTTTGTACTCTGTTGTTTACTATGAGTGGTTAAAGAATGTTTAGATGTCGCTTTTCTATCTGTGTTATCTCGTTGTATTTCTGTGATGGATCTTAAACGTTCCGTAATCTCCTTTACTGTCAGAGAAGATTTGTTATATAAGACAAACAACTTATCTAGTACGTCACTGGGTAATGTGTCTCATATGGACTTGGATTATCCAATCCGATGCATCCAGATTCACTTTATTATTAAGCGTCTTGAGCAAGGACTCAAGCTCCAATCTAAAGGCTTGCAGTGAGTCAGCTGATCCATCTGGAGGGGAAATATCTAACAGTTTCTGGGTTAGAAGTTTGATAGTCCTTTCTGGCTTAGCATAATTTTCCTTAAGGAGCTGTATTGCACTATCATAACCATCATCCATGAAGGTTAAATTACAGACGACTTTTAACGCTTCATTCTTTAAGACAGCTTGTAAATATATAAATTTTGTGGTCTTTGCTATAGTGGCATTAGAATCACTGAATCGACAAATTTGTTCCAGAAGTTATCCCAACTCTTGTCCTCTGTACCAAAGAAAGTTGGGAGACTAAGTGATGGTAATTTGACTTCTTGTTGTGTCGGGTTTTGGGAAGTTGTGGCTGCAATATTTGTAGTGGCGTTGTGTATGGTTATTAACTTGACAAAGTGTTGTAAACTTTGTATTGCATATTCATAATCTGTGTTTTCTTGTACGACAGCTTCCATTGCATCTTCTTTGATGTTAGTAGCAGCAAGAACATCCTGATATTTCAGGATTTGCATTTGTACATGATGAAATTTGCTCTCTGCAACCTTATGATGGCCTTCCAGTTTTATATAATCAACTGGAGTTTGATCACATAAATCATTGCATTTTTTGATCTGTCGGGTTAAATGACCCTTCATACCTGCGAGGGTCGCTTTTACATTTTTTGCATTAGACATGATGACTGTGTTTGCTAGCCGTGTTGCAATTGTTCTAGTGTTTAGCATTGTTGGACTTTGATTTGGACTGTTACTAGCACTCGAGCTAGTATAGCTACTAGTTTCCGAACTAGAGCTCTTTATCATCTAAAATACACATTATATAATCATACACACTATATTTTAAGTGGTAACCTTGTATATATGCTGGATTTACCTCACGTTAGCCCCTCAAAATCACTCTTAGTTGGTACAGAGACACAGATTAACACTCAAAGGTGAAATGATTATAGTTAAATTATTACTATAGTTATGGTAATACTATGTAGACAACACAACTCGGGTTGTCTTAAGAAACTGCATAAAAATATGTGCTTGCTAGGTTGTAATATAGGTTCAACTCTAGACAAGTGTAAATTCTTACCCTTACACCAGGTTAGCACAATAAATTAAACTAGGTTTCTGTTCAACACCAGCCTAAAATATCCTACCCTTGTGCAAGAACTGATTGTAAATAATGTGACATGCAGTAATTGTTACAGTAATGGTGCAATATACAATATTATGTAATGTTTATATTAACACTTAAAATAATATATACATTTATGAGTAAATTAATTAGCTTCTTATCAACCTCTTGTAATGAAAAATCACAATTGTTCTTTTGGTTCAGGCCTTGGAACAATAATAGTGCTTGTAAGTTCTGTTCACTTGTTAGCTGAGATTGAAAAAGTTAGGCAAGAAATTGTATAGCAGTGTCTTCCTGCTATAATTAATATATGTGTAAATATTGCATTTATGCTTATATAGATTCTAATGAGGATCTTGTATCTAGGTTCAAAGGACCACACTTATGTGGGAAAATCCTAGCAGGATTTAATTCTTTTATTCTATTTTTTATTCAAATATTTACTTAAATTTATTTTTCAGTTGACTTTAATATTATATTATTTTTCTTCTGAGATAGTTCTTAGTTCTTAGTTAGTTAGTGCACTGTGTATTCTGATTTAACCTGCTAAAACATTTCTGCACACATACTTTGGGGGACAATTTGCCGCTTAAACCACTTTGAAGTGGATCCTTCATAAACCACAAACTGTTTACCTCGTCTTTAATATAAATTATAAATCATACCACATATGGTGGTCTAATCTACTGTAATTATACTTATAGTTAATCTATTGTTACGGACCCGGATCCAGCGTCCGAGCCTGGAGCAGTGACGACCACGCCATCTGTGGGTCAGCTCCCGAAACCCCCTCCAAATGGACGACGACACCTGGTGAGGACGAGGTGTACTGGCCACAAGGGCCAGTTTCCAGTCCTGTTCAGCTCGCAACACAGCCGCTGCTGACCTCTGGCGAGGTGGTGCTCAGACGACAACGTCATCTATGGAGTGGATACGTCGGGCGTTTGTGTCTGAGCCTGTAAGTGAGGTGCTTTTGTGTGTACCTGTTACTGATGACGTGTCTGCTTACAGAGTCGACCTGGGACTGCTGTAAGGGAAGTTGAGTCAGTCTACCCAAGGCAGCCATCTCGACACCAAGTGTTTTGCTGCAGCAGATGTGAGTCGCCTCCCGGATGAACACTGTGGTGTTACCCTGCCTGTGGAGCGGCAGTTGAGGATTGTCATACCCGGGACTGACTGGTGGAGACGATTAACCACTGGGGTATTGTGGACAGGAGAGTGATCTGTGGTATCACACGAGGCTCCTGACTAGGGCGCCACCCTAGTATCGCTCGTGGAGTGGCCTGACCAGCGTTGCTGATCCGGAACCTGCCAGCTGTCTGCTGGACTTGTGGTTGACGGCCTCCACGGCGGTGCCCCCAGTGGAACTGTGTTTTGGCTGGCCTGTGGCCAGGGTAGATTCAGCTTTTCGAAGGATTCGTCGTGAGGCCACGAGAGCACCGAGAACTTGGCATCGAGAAGATCCAGAGTCTTCAGACGAAGACGACAGTGTAGATAATACCCCTGTGTAGTGTTTATACCCTCCCCCGAGTAATCTTCTTATATATATTTATTGGTGAAGGTGCTAATTATAATATTAAGTTTTTGCCTTTCTTTCCCTTCCCCTTTTAATTTACTTGCGTTGTGGATCACATCCCTTGAAAGCCACTACTGGCTTGGGGCCGGATACCCTTCCTCTAATAATATCAGAGTACGAACCCAGTTGCGATCCGAGAGGGCCGTAACATAATTGGCATCCCCAGCGGGATCCGTCCCCTTGTTAAGTATGTTTGACAGGGGTGGTGAAGTGGCGTAATCCCTGTAAATAAATCCCCCTGTGTGTGACGATCGGGACGTTATACGTCCTGTGCGGTGCTCAGAGTGACTAAGTGCAGTATTGTGCAGTGCGGTGCTCGGTGTGATTAAGTGCAATATTGTAGAGTGAGGTGTTCGCAGTGATTAAGTGCAATATTGCGTAAGTGCGGTGCCCGAAGTAATTACGTGCAATATTGGCAAGTGAGGCGCCAGGTGCGATAAAGTGCAATATTGACGTAGAACAGCGCTCGGTGCGTTAAGTGCTAACGTGAAAGCGGTGTGTTAAGTGCTAAGTGTTCCATCTGTGACAATGGCAGAAAAAGCTACCATCGATGATCTGGACGATGTTCAGGCTTTTCTGAACAGAGGACTGTCTTGCCAGATTAAAATATCTGAGCAAACCGGAACTTGTACTAATTAGTGCCTACCTGGAGATAAAGATCCATGCCAGTGATTCCCGTGTGGAGATCTTATCCAAGGTTCACCGGCATTTGAAGGCCGAAGAAAAACAAGAAAGTGAGGCACTAGGTATCAAGGAAAGTGAAGAAGTTGCTTCCACTGAAAAGGAAGATAAAGGCAGTGACATTGACAGTGATGCAGGTGAGCTAAATATAAGTTTACTTACAGTCAAAATGCGTGCCTTAGAGATAAATCGTGAGATAGAATGGAAGAAGTTAGAAATAGAACGAGAATTAAAAGATAAAGAAATGGAGATCAAAGAAAAAGAATTGGCGATGAGGCGTTTAGAATTAGAACGAGAATGAGAAAGAGAAGAGAGACGAGAGAGAGAAGAACGAGAAAGAGAAAGAGAAGAACGAGAAAGAGAAAGAGAAGAACGAGAAAGAGAAGAAAAACGAGAAAGAGAAGAACGAGAAAGAGAGAGAGAAGAACGAGACAGGCAAGAACGATGGGACAGAGAGGAAAGAGAGAGACAACATGAACTAGAAGTATTGCGGTTAGGTGGTCGGAGGCAAACAACGGACACCAGTAGTTTCGATCCAGTAAGGAACATCAAAATGGTCCCAAAATTCAACGAGAGGGAAGTTTCGAAATTCTTCGCAGCCTTCGAGAAAGTCGCTGCCTCTTTGGAGTGGCCAAGGGAGAATTGGGCCATCATGATACAGTCAGTCTTGACTGGGAAGGCCCAAATCGCCTACTCCACGTTATCCCTTGACGACTCCGGCGATTATGACAAGGTGAAAAAGGTCGTGCTCATGGCGTACCAATTGGTACCTGAGGCTTACAGGCAGAAGTTCAGGAACCTGAAAAAGACCTCAGAGCACACTTTCACCGAATTCGCCACTATTAAGGAGCTACTTTTCCAGGAATGGTGTGCTTCTCCGAAGGTGGAGACCAAAGAAGACCTCGAGCAGCGCATACTGCTAGAGGACTTCAAGGATCGTTTGTCTGGAGACCTGAAGACGTACTTAGAGGAACAGCAGGTAGAGACCTTGAGTGCGGCAGCCACCATGGCTGAGGAATACATCCTGACGCATAGGCCTTCTGCTAAGTACGTCCCAAGGCATTACCAACGCCGGTTTCACAAACCTCAGGACGAAGAAGAGACTCCCGTCCCACGAAGCGCTAAGAAGACGCCCCCAAGTAGCCCTCGAAGGACTAGTCCTAGCAGTCCGAAACACCGGAGTCCGAGGAGGAATATGGTGTGTTGGACTTGTGGGCAGAAAGGGCATGTAGCTGCTATGTGCCGAGGCAGAAGAGGTAGCGGCCCACGTAGGGAGGTGATGTTAATGAGCTGTGTAACACCACCAGCAGGAAGCCAGACGACGACGACGCAGGAAGGATCAAGTTTGTTCGCCCCTCACACTTCAAGCGGGTATGTAACGAGTGATCATACTGGTAGATCTGTAGTAGTGCTCAGAGATAGTGGAGCAGCCCAGTCCCTGATCGTGAGAAGCTCGTTACCCGAGGGAGTAAGTGTGGACGGGAGACAACAGGTTGTCCTGGTTGGGTTTTCTAGGACGCAGTATATCGCCCCCTTAGTGCCGGTACATCTCGACTCGCCTTACTTCAGCGGCACATGTGTGTTGGCAGTAGTCGATACCCTCCCTGTAGCTGGGATTGACGTGGTACTAGCCAACGACTTGGTGACAGATTGGAGCATCAATCTTCCCAAGGTCGCGGACGTGTCAGCCGAAACAGCAAGGTCAGAGGTAATAGCAGGCAGTGGTAATATCCAGGTACAAACAGACCCGGATTTAAATATGTTTAATCCTTCCTCTCGCCTACAGATTGACGATAGAGTCTACAGTTTTCTAGCAGTGTCTCCCGATTCTTCGCCCGATAAGGAACATGCGGTTAAGGAGGCAGAAGCAACTGAGCTAGAAGAGAGGCCTCGTGTGCAAGTACCCACGGATACCAAAGAGTCTGGAGCGAAGGCGGATGTGTACTTGCGGTATGGCAAGGTACAGCGTTCATTGAACCGGCCAGAGATTCCCCAGACGTCAGAGGTATGTGAGGTATGTTCGAAAGGTCCAGTGCCCTCTTTAGTCCAAACCAGGCTAGTGGATATTGCCGGCTATGGACATGACAGGCTCAGGAAGCTTATCCCTAAATTAACCAAATGTTTCCTAGCGGTATTTTTTGTTCTTGTGTGTGTTCTCAGTAAGGACCAGTGGACGACCCGACAGATGATGGCCCCCTTGAACATCGAGAAGAGGTCCCAGGGATTGGAGACGTGCACAGTGAGTGTTGCAGTTGAAGAAGGGACCTGGAAGGTAATGGCAGATACAGGAGGTACGAGAAATGATAATATGAGTGACTGTTTCCGGCAGGTTGACACCCCCCGCGTGATTGCTGAGCCTCAATGCAGCGTTATAGGGAACGTTGGTCGACCTGACGGTGGCAGAGCGAATGTCATCTTCAATGTACGAACAGCCCCGTTGGGACTAGGGGTGGACCTAGTAAAGGAGTATGCTGTAAGTACTGTTTTACCCGCTGTCGCTGTCACTCTAAATTATCAGACCCCTGTATTCCAGGTGCCCAACTCCCTAAAAGACCGCCGGACCGGTACTAGAAATACCGTCTGTGACCAGCCATCATCGGTGCCACGACACAAGGAAGTGTCGAGTCGCCCCACTTCGTGTCTATACCGATCCTCACTCGAGAGATGCGAGATGAAGCCCCTGCTGGACATCGCAGTGGAGATGTGGACGATTACATCAGGCAGGTCATTGCCTTCAATCTGCAAGTTTCCTTTGTGCCAGAGTTGCCCAGTAGGAAAGTTCTATGGACAAGGCAGCCTCGCCACTCCAGTTTATAAAGCATGTGAGTCCATTTGGAGTTGTGTCCCCGTACTAATTTGGTTTGTGTTTCTCTTTATAGAACCCCAAACCAAATTCTTTTTGGTGGGGAGGTGTTACGGACCCGGATCCAGCGTCCGAGCACGAGCACGGAGCAGTGACGACCACGCCATCTGTGGTAAAGATTGGTTAGGTTAGGTTAGGTAGGGTTGGTTAGGTACGGTCATATATCTACGTTAATTTTAACTCCAATAAAAAAAAATTGACTTCATACGTCATGAAATGGGTAGCTTTATCATTTCATAAGAAAAAAATTTGAGAAAATATATTAATTCAGGAAAACTTGGATTATTAGGCAAATCGGGCCTTGCATAGTAGGCCGAGTTTGACGTTCTGGCTACTAGGTACGACATATATATATATATATATATATATATATATATGTCGTACCTAGTAGCCAGAACGCACTTGTCAGCCTACTATGCAAGGCCCGATTTACCTAATAAGCCAAGTTTTCATGAATTAATTGTTTTTCGATTACCTAACCTACCTAACCTAACCTAACCTAACTTTTTCGGCTACCTAACCTAACCTAACCAATAGAGATAGGTTAGGTTAGGTTAGGTAGGGTTGGTTAGGTTTGGTCATATAGCTACGTTAATTTTAACTCCAATAAAAAAAAATTGACCTCATACATTATGAAATGGGTAGCTTTATCATTTCATAAGAAAAAAATTAGAGAAAATATATTAATTCAGGAAAACTTGGCTTATTAGGCAAATCAGGCCTTGCATAGTAGGCTGAGAAGTGCGTTCTGGCTACTAGGTACGACATATATATATATATATATATATATATATATATATATATATATATATATATATATATATATATGTCGTACCTAGTAGCCAGAACGCACTTCTCAGCCTACAATGCAAGGCCAGATTTGCCTAATAAGCGAAGTTTTCATGAATTAATTGTTTTTCGACTACCTAACCTACCTAGCCTAACCTAACCTAACTTTTTTGGCTACCTAACCTAACCTAACCTATAATGATAGGTTAGGTTAGGTTAGGTAGGGTTGGTTAGGTTCGGTCATATATCTACGTTAATTTTAACTCCAATAAAAAAAAATTGACCTCATACATAATGAAATGGGTACCTTTATCATTTCATAAGAAAAAAATTAGAGAAAATATATTAATTCAGGAAAACTTGGCTTATTAGGCAAATCGGGCCTTGCATAGTAGGCTCAGAAGTGCGTTCTGGCTACTAGGTACGACATATATATATATATATATATATATATATATATATATATATATATATATATATATATATATATATATATATATATATATATATATGTCGTACCTAGTAGCCAGAACTCACTTCTCAGCCTACGATTCAAGGCCCGATTTGCCTAATAAGCCAAGTTTTCCTGAATTAATATATTTACTATAATTTTTTTCTTATGAAATGATAAAGCTACCCATTTCATTATGTATGAAGTCAATTTTTTTTTATTGGAGTTAAAATTAACGTAGATATATGACCGAACCTAACCAACCCTACCTAACCTAACCTAACCTATATTTATAGGTAAGGTTAGGTTAGGTAGCCAAAAAAAGCTAGGTTAGGTTAGGTTAGGTAGGTTAGGTAGACGAAAAAACATTAATTCATGAAAACTTGGCTTATTAGGCAAATCGGGCCTTGAATAGTAGGCTGAGAAGTGCGTTCTGGCTATTAGGTACGACATATATATATATATATATATATATATATATATATATATATATATATATATATATATATATATATATATATATATATATATGTCGTACCTAGTAGCCAGAACGCACTTCTCAGCCTACTATGCAAGGCCCGATTTGCCTAATAAGCCAAGTTTTCATGAATTAATGTTTTTTCGACTACCTAACCTACCTAAACTAACCTAACCTAACTTTTTCGGCTTCCTAACCTAACCTAACCTATAAAGATAGATTAGGTTAGGTTAGGTAGGGTTGGTTAGGTTCGGTCATATATCTACGTTAATTTTAACTCCAATAAAAAAAATTGACCTCTTGCATAATGAAATGGGTTGCTTTATCATTTCATAAGGAAAAAAATAGAGAAAATATATTAATTCATGAAAACTTGGCTTATTAGGCAAATCGGGCCTTGCATAGTAGGCTCAGAAGTGCGTTCTGGCTACTAGGTACGACATATATATATAAATATATATATATATATATATATATATATATATATATATATATATATATATATATATATATATATATATATATATATATATATATATATATATATACATATATATATATATTCATTTTCCGTAAATTTATTAGTACAGGATAAATAATTCTGCATAAGTAAAACAGGCTTCTAAGTAGGTCTTAACAAATGTATAACATAGCCGTGGCTAACTCAAAGTACACGAAACAACTTAAATTGTACACCCATAGTAAAATAAAAGTAATCTTATAGCCTAGTAACAAACTCTGCAGAAACCTAATGGCCTATTGTCTAGAATTAGCAGTGAGGCGAATGTAACAAATCTAACTCTAAGTATAACAGTCAGGACACCATAAGTGAACAACATAACATAATGGAAACCCTAGCTGGAAAATAATCAGGCGGCAGAAAATTATATAGAGACTGGGAAAGCCTGATATGAATTTGGAGAAGAAAATAACCCCAGGCCAGAGGCCGAGCCGCCAAGGAATAAGGAGAAAGAATTTCCTGACTTATGGTAGGGCTTACTAGTAGAATGGCTGTAAAGTCAAAGTAGTAGCTGCGGACAGCGCAACACTTGGGGATGGGCGCTGCACCCCCCCCCCCCCACCCATCCCCAGTGAAACGGGAGTAAAGACGTGAGGAACAACGACTGGCGTAGTCAGAACAGGGAAAACTGGAAGCCAGCAGAAAGGGGGAGGAGGGTGGGCGCTTCGTGAATCGCGGACCGTGTCGGGAATGGAGTGAGGGCGAGACCTCACTTCCCGCGCTATTTATGCCACCCAGACTGTCCGCGCCGCACCTTGCGGAACGCGGTGCGCAATTGTGTCTTCCTTCCCCATCAGAAACTCTTATGCCTTTCGTCATAAAGGCAGTGGCCTTTTCTGATCAGGGGAAGGAAGGAATTTATTAGTACAGGTTAAATAATTCTGCAGAAGACGTTTGCCTGGCTGGTGTAGCCCAGCTTGTTCGTCCAAGTCGTTTACCTGGCTGGTGTAGCCCAGCTTGTTCGTCCCAGTCGTTTGTCTGGCTGGTGTAGCCCAGCTTGTTCGTCCCAGACGTTTGTCTGGCTGGTGTAGCCCAGCTTGTTCGTCCCAGGCGTTTGTCTGGCTGGCGTAGCCCAGCTTGTTCGTCACAGACGTTTGTCTGGCGGATGTAGCCCAGCTTGTTCGTCCCAGACGTTTGTCTGGCGGGTGTAGCCCACCTTGTTCGTCCCAGACGTTTGTCTGGCGGATGTAGCCCAGCTTGTTCGTCCCAGACGTTTGTCTGGCTGGTGTAGCCTAGCTTGTTCATCCCAGTCGTTTGTCTGGCTGGTGTGGCCCAGCTTGTTCGTCACAGACCTTTGTCTGGCTGGTGTGCCCAGCTTGTTCGTCCCTTACATTTGTCTGGCCGGTGTAGCCCGGCTTGTTTGTACCCAGTCGTTTGGGCTGGTCGGTGTATCCCGGCTTGTTCGTCCCCAGATGTTTGCTTGCCCGGTGTCGCACGTTATGATCGCCCCAGCCGTTTGGTCTGACCGGCGTAGCCCGGCCTGTTTGTACCCAGACGTTTCGCCTGTCCGGCGTAGCCGCCTGCTGTTCCCGCACGTACACGTCCCCTCCCGTTCTCACTGTTCTGTTCTACTCCTCCAGGGTAGGCGCATGCCGTAGAGCGGTCTGTCGGCTTGGGTACGCTACGCTATGTTATAAATCATTTATTTAAGTTTTTTCTAAATTAATTTATTACATTGTTCAGCTTTCAGCCTTGTATTTACTTACTAATCCTGTTGCAGCGTTAAAGCAATGTCCATTGCTGTGGGATACGCAAATAATTTTGTTTTCACTTTTGAGACTATTATTGTTTTAATCTAGACCATCTATTCCATGAATAGTACTGTTTTAATTAACCAATCTATCCCATGAACATTACAGTTTTAATCTATCCAAACTATTTCATGCATATCTTACTGTTTAACCTAACCTTCCTGTACCTTGTATAGTCCTGCTTTAATCTACCCAAATTTTCCATGATTATCACTGTTTACTCTTTTATTTGTTCAGCTTAAATACAAGTATATTATAATACGGTCTTAATCTATTTATTTGTTCAGTTTCAGTTTGTCCAGTATTTACTCCGCTATTTATTCTCTGTTTTCTAGCATTGCTTAAGCCTCATGCCTTTCTTGCTGTTTTTTGGCCTCGCTATGTTATTTATATTATTTATTTAAGTTTTCTAAAATTAATTTGTTACATAGTCCAGCTTCAGTTATGTCCGGTATTTACTTAATAATACTGTTGCAGTGTTAAAGCAGTGTACATTTCTAGTGGGATACTCAAATAATTTTGCTTTTCACTTTTGAGATTAATATTGTTTGAATTCTTCCAAACTATACCCCGAATAATACTGTCTTAATATAAACAAACTATACCATGAATAATACAGTCTTAATATATCCAAACTATACCATGAATAATACTGTTCAATCTATCCATGAATATTACTCTCTTTAACTATTTAACTGCATTTTGGAAGAATAGTAGACAGTTGGTGTGGGACTACACTTGCATTTCAACTTTAGCCAATACCTATATTGACTTCAGTGCTACACAAGCAGGAGGAGCTGCCAATCACCGGGAAACGGCCAAGTCACGTAAATACAGAGACCTTGAGCACCACTACAATTTTGTCCTCATTGCCTCAGAGACACTTGGTGCCTGGGGTAAAAGTGCTGCTAGCTTTTTGAAGGAGTTGGGGTCTAAGATAATCGAAACAACTAGAGACCCTAGAGCTGCCAGTTTTCTTTTTCAGTGCCTTAGTGTGGCAATCCAGAGAGGAAATGCACACTGCATTCATGGTTCCTGCCCGCCATCTGAGGAGCTGGAGGAGCTGATCAACTTGTGACAAGCAGCCTTGTACCCTGCATGTAATCAATATTGTGACTTTTTTGTGTACTGACATTTTCAAATAAAGTTAGATAAATATACACACATACCAAAAGAATAGGGGTGGTAGGAGAAGAAAATATCAAAGTGTTCAGTGAGGATCCACAAGGTCTTCTCTGAGTACTCTTTATTTTCTTCTCCGAGGCTATGGGTCCCTACACTTGCACCAGAGGTGGTACCCCTTCTAGGTTTAAATATATATATATATATATATATATATATATATATATATATATATATATATATATATATATATATATATATATATATATATATATATATATATATATATATATATATATATATATATTAGTATATTTTGGTAGCAGTCTTTCTTGTAGACATATATTATTAAATATGACCGAAAAAGTAAGATTAATAATTCTAACACGAATTTTCTCAATCTTTCGTACATTTCTTTTCACTGTTGGAGGTAAATCAAAAATTAATTCTCCAAAATTCATTTTTATTTCTAGTCTGACGCGACACGAGCGCGTTTCGTAAAACTTATTACATTTTCAAAGACTTTAGTTCACAAATACACAACTGAATAGAACTTAGGCATCTCCGATTATATATCTACCTTTGAGTGAGGTGGAAGGGGTGATGTGGCATTAACACAAGACAGAACAAGATGTGGCATTAATAGGGTATTAATTTCATCAACACAAGACAGAACAAGATGGTATTAATAGGGTATTAATTTCATCAACACAAGACAGAACACGAAACAATGGATATTGAATAGAAGTGTTTGTAGAAAGCCTATTGGTCCAGATTTCTTGATGCTTCTATATTGGAGCGGAGTCTTGAGGTGGGTGGAATATAGTTGTGCAATAATTGGCTGTTGATTGCTGGTGTTGACTTCTTGATGTGTAGTGCCTCGCAAACGTCAAGCCGCCTGCTATCGCTGTATCTATCGATGATTTTTGTGTTGTTTACTAGGATTTCTCTGGCGATGATTTGGTTGTGGGAAGAGATTATATGTTCCTTAATGGGGCCCTGTTGCTTATGCATCGTTAAACGCCTAGAAAGAGATGTTGTTGTCTTGCCTATATACTGGGTTTTTTGGAGCTTACAGTCCCCAAGAGGGCATTTGAAGGCATAGACGACGTTAGTCTTTTTTAAAGCGTTCTGTTTTGTGTCTGGAGAGTTTCTCATGAGTAGGCTGGCCGTTTTTCTGGTTTTATAGTAAATCGTCAGTTGTATCCTCTGATTTTTGTCTGTAGGGATAAGGTTTCTATTAACAATATCTTTCAGGACCCTTTCCTCCATTTTATGAGCTGTGGAAAAGAAGTTCCTGTAAAATAGTCTAATAGGGGGTATAGGTGTTGTGTTAGTTGTCTCTTCAGAGGTTGCATGGCTTTTCACTTTCCTTCTTATGATGTCTTCGACGAAACCATTGGAGAAGCCGTTATTGACTAGGACCTGCCTTACCCTACAGAGTTCTTCGTCGACTTGCTTCCATTCTGAGCTGTGGCTGAGAGCACGTCAGACTAGAAATAAAAATGAATTTTGGAGAATTGATTTTTGATTTACCTCCAACAGTGAAAAGAAATGTACGAAAGATTGAGAAAATTCGTGTTAGAATTATTAATCTTACTTTTTCGGTCATATTTAATAATATATATATATATATATATATATATATATATATATATATATATATATATATATACATATATATATATATATATATATATATATATATATATATATATATATATATATATATATATATATATATATATATATATATATATATATATATATATATATATATATATATATGTATATATATTGTGACAGTAACGTGTTGGAGTGTTGATGTTCGGCAGTCCTCTAATGGCAGGTGGCAATGCCTGGTCACACTTACAAAAAAAAAAGAGACTGCTTGCCTGTTTGTCTGTGGTAAGGTAATGGGAAGACACGCAAAACACAAAATATAAACAATGAAATTTTAATTACTTTCGAAAACAAGATATGAACAAAGACAGTCCCTTGGCTTACGTAAAATTCAAAACAAGTCAACAAACAAAACAACATGAATAATTACTTGATATGAAATTTTACTCTATAATAATATAATGTGCAAGACAATAAATATCAGGTGCTGAGAATTTGGCTATAGCTGCCACCTCCCTTAGTATACGACAGCCAGGGCTTAGTATATCAGAGAGAGATGTCAACTTCTAAGAGCACAGGAATATTCTGAGGAGGACGGCTTGAGCTGGCCCAGACATCGACTCAGGTAGAGGGCGTGAGTGCAGGTGCAGGTGTGCTGTCGGCGATGCACCAGCTAATCAGGAGCAGGTAGGCGGAGAATGGGTAGTTTGCTCGTTGACGACGGGCGGTGAGCCGGCGTGACGGGTGGTGCAAGGTACGCTTTGCTTCCTGCTCAAAACGTTTTGTGCTACTGGTGGACGTATCTTTAATGTTGCATCTTGTACTTGTAGAATGACGTGACTGATATAGGGAAGAGCAGGCTCAATCTCTCATGAAAGAGATTATCGTCACAATATATATATATATATATATATATATATATATATATATATATATATATATATATATATATATATATATATATATATATATATATATATATATATATATATATAAAGGGGGGTGCCACCTCTGGTGCAATTATAGAGACCCACAGCCTCAGAGAAAGAACACAGAGCATTCAGGGAAAAACTTGCCATTTAACTCTGAATACGTAAGGGTATTCACTTCTCCTACCACCCCCTTTTTTTATAGTGTACACTTTATTATGCAAGGTCATACAGTTACATATCTGATTTTATACAAAAAATTAACATTAAGAGGACACAAAAAAAAGTTCGCTTCCTAGAGGCTGTAGATTTCCTCGAACTCCTCCGACGCCGGACAGGAATCGAGGATGCAGCGAGCATTCCCCCTCAGGATCGCGAAACTGAGGCGCTGAAAGAGAAAACTTGCTGCTCTAGGGTCTCTTGTGGTGTCAATGAGCTTGGAACCAAGATCCTTAAGAAACCTTCTTGCACTCTCTCTCCCCATGGGCCTAGGGTCTCAGACCCTATTGGAACGAAGTTGTACCGATGATCTAATTGCCTGTACTTGGCTGACTTGTCTCTTTCTCTGCGTGTCGCCGCGGCTCCTGCTGTGCCAGCAGAGAGGTTGATGTATGTGGTTGCCAGGGTGGATGCACAAGTATAGTCCCTTGCCAACTGTCTGTCACCCTTCCACGATCGCAGTGTGATTCCGTCTGATCGACCGGCCAAGTTAACAGAGTCACGGTTCAATAGGTTGCGGGTCTCTCTCTCCGCTGGACACTGAGCAGAGGCAAGGCTTCTTTTAATGATGTCATTGACTTCGTCGTGTCTAGTGTGCCAACCACCAGATTTTCCACAGTGCAGGCCATGCAATCCATATTCATCAGCATCTGCCTCGCCGCAAATACACCTATGAACAGTGTGGATAGGGGCAGCAAGACGGAGAGCGACTGCAATACGAAGCTCCTGCAGATCAAGACGTGTGCCTGTCGCAAACATAGGGACTGCCAAAAGGAAGTCCCCTGCATGGGGAGCCTGCACAGCTGTGAGGCGTGCACGATCACTGGGGGTTGTTGATGCCTCCAGCAAAGCTGTGGCTTCTTTTTCTACAATGGGGCTGTCCCAACTGGACTGTTTCTTGGCTTTCGGCATGGCTGGTCTGAGTGCTGAGTCTGCCATGGCACCCCATTTCGTGTCGCATTCCCTGTAGTGGGGGTCTTGTATCCTCGCTACATCACTCAGGGTGTCAGGTAGAATTTCCTTAACCAGGCCATCTGATGCTGAGGAGGAAGACAGGAAGGCTGGGACAGCAATTTGGGTAGCGGTGCGGACACCCAAGCTACCGAGCCTAACAGGAAGAGTGGCTTGTTTCCACTGGCATTCGTTGAGGGAGAGGGTAACAACTATTTCCAGCATGGTCTTCAGTAAGAGGTCATACTCTTCAAGCTTTCTGCTGTCGTAAGATGGGGCGCACCTCAGAAAGTAGGTTAGCCTCGGAAGGGATAGGCGAGGAGATAAAAAGCATCGTGGGAATCGATGTCACCTATTCTGTCTTCCATCCTCCTAAGGTCTGCGATTTTCATGTCAAGAATCTCCTCAATGGCGTTAGACCCGAGGTGGGCTCCAAGGAGGGTGCGGTTCTCGGCCCTAATGACATGGGCTCCAGGCAAGGCAGACCTTATTCTAGCTACGATGTCTTGGTTGGAAGAGACTACTTCACACTTGGAAGGGTTCAGGACAAGACCCAGGCTTACTTCTTGCTCCCTTATTTTCCTGATATCTGCCAAGAGATGGTCTACGGTGCCAGCTATAGTGCCATCATCCAAAAACCAGATGTTGAACTCGCTGGACAAGCTTTCGGTGATTTCTTTTAAGACTAAGCAGAAAAGAAGGGGAGCAAGAGGATCACCTTGCTGAACACCTTCACATGATCTGATTTCATGTTCACCAAAGAGCAGTTTTGACTCACCACTGTAGCACGATAGTATGAATGGGTAGAGGGGCCGGAAATGGTGATGTACAGCACAAAGTACTGCATCTCTTCTGACCATGTTGAAGGCATTCTTAAAGTCCAGTTTGAGCAGGGCCTTTTCATCAGAAATGTTGGTAATGTATGCTCGTGCTGCATGGGCAGCCGCTTCACAGCCTTGGGGGATTTCAAATCCTAGCTGGATTGGTTTCAGCAATTCAGCCGCTTGCTGGCTTACTACCCTCGTAGCAGCTTTGGCAACCAGGCGTCGGAGAGCCAACAGCCAACAGCGATTGGCCTGATTCCTTCGTCCTTCTTTTTGAGAGCACAGAGGGAGGCACCAAAAAAGAGAGGCCTGATGACCTCAGGTATATCATCAGCCAGGCACATGTTGACGAACCTTGTGAGTTCCGTAAGAAGATCTTGTGCAGCATCACCAACTGCAGGATTTAACATTTGCTTGATGTGTTGAGGTTTTAACCCTGTAAAGCCGCCTGCTGACCCAGGTGGAAAAGAAAGGGCTGCTTTGTAGACCTCAGATTCACCAACGATTAATGGGTCTGAAATGGTGTCGGCTGATGGCGGAACGATGTTGTCGCCTTGAGGGGCTCTGGGTGGGTGCTTGCTTTGCAGGGCCCGTGCTGTGGCTGAGTTTCGAGGAGCAATTTTCTCGTCACTGGTGAGGATTCTAATAGCACATGCGGTATTTCCCTCTTCAATTTTCTTGGTGATTTGTGCTCTGATTTTGTACGTTTCCGGTATGGTGTTGTTACCATTTCTGCGGTGGATGTGTTTTGCTCGGAGAGGCAGGGAACTAGGTTGTCCCCCCTTGGGTATTCATATATCGCCCTCAGGACCGAGGAAGCAAGTGATTTGTCCCTCCTTGGAGGGATGGTGAGGACATTATGGACAGGACATTGCCAAACAGAAGGACATTATGCCACGCTTGAATGTTTTCCGGGGCATCATTGACCCTTTTCAGAAGATTACAGAGTTTGGCTGCTGCATTTGGGCGGGCTGCTTTTGGGATGTGTGGTAATGTTCTAGCAGACGTCGCTATGATCGCTTCGGTGAGGTTTTCAGATGAGATTTCTTGGGCATAGCATTTTATCATATCATGTCATTCTTTGGGGCACACGTGAGGAACACAAATGCGAAAAAGCCTGAATGGTCCCCAGGTGATGATGAATAAGGTGATTTGATAAAATGCTATGCCCAAGACTACCATCCGAGTGCCGGCAGAGAAGTGGTTCAAATAGCTTCGAATCTTCATATAGGAAAACTTGGCTTATTAGGCAAATCGGGCCTTGCATAGTAGGCTGAGAAGTGCGTTCTGGCTACTAGGTACGACATATATATATATATATATATATATATATATATATATATATATATATATATATATATATATATATATGTCGTACCTAATAGCCAGAACGCACTTCTCAGCCTACTATGCAAGGCCCGATTTGCCTAATAAGCCAAGTTTTCATGAATTAATTGTTTTTCGGCTACCTAACCTACCTAACCTAACCTAACCTAACTTTTTCGGCTACCTAACCTAACCTAACCTATAAAGATAGGTTAGGTTAGGTTAGGTAGGGTTGGTTAGGTTCGGTCATATATCTATGTTAATTTTAACTCCAATAAAAAAATGTTGACCTCATACATTATGAAATGGGTAGCTTTATCATTTCAAAAGAAAAAAATTAAAGAAAATATATTAATTCAGGAAAACTTGGCTTATTAGGCAAATCGGGCCTTGCATAGTAGGCCAAAATGTGCGTTCTGGCTATTAGGTACGACATATATATATATATATATATATATATATATGTCGTACCTAGTAGCCAGAACTCACTTCTCAGCCTACTATTCAAGGCCCGATTTGCCTAATAAGCCAAGTTTTCCTGAATTAATATATTTACTATAATTTTTTTCTTATGAAATGATAAAGCAACCCTTTTCTCTATGTATGAGGTCAATTTTTTTTATTGGAGTTAAAATTAACGTAGATATATGACCGAACCTAACCAACCCTACCTAACCTAACCTAACCTATATTTATAGGTAAGGTTAGGTTAGGTAGCCAAAAAAAGCTAGGTTAGGTTAGGTTAGGTAGGTTAGGTAGACGAAAAAACATTAATTCATGAAAACTTGGCTTATTAGGCAAATCGGGCCTTGAATAGTAGGCTGAGAAGTGCGTTCTGGCTATTAGGTACGACATATATATATATATATATATATATATATATATATATATATATATATATATATATATATATATATATGTCGTACCTAGTAGCCAGAACGCACTTCTCAGCCTACTATGCAAGGCCCGATTTGCCTAATAAGCCAAGTTTTCCTGAATTAATATATTTTCTCTAATTTTTTTCTTGTGAAATGATAAAGCTACCCATTTCATTATGTATGAGGTCAATTTTTTTTATTGGACTTAAAATTAACGTAGATATATGACCGAACCTAACCAACCCTACCTAACCTAACATAACCTATCTTTATAGGTTAGGTTAGGTTAGGTAGCTGAAAAAGTTAGGTTAGGTTAGGTTCGGTAGGTTAGGTAGTCGAAAAAACATTAATTCATGAAAACTTGGCTTATTAGGCAAATCGGGCCTTGCATAGTAGGCTGAGAAGTGCATTCTGGCTACTAGGTACGACATATATATATATATATATATATATATATATATATATATATATATATATATATATATATATATATATATATATATATATATGTCGTACCTAGTAGCCAGAACTCACTTCTCAGCCTACTATGCAAGGCCCGATTTGCCTAATAAGCCAAGTTTTCATGAATTAATGTTTTTTCGTCTACCTAACCTACCTAACCTAACCTAACCTAGCTTTTTTTGGCTACCTAACCTAACCTTACCTATATATATAGGTTAGGTTAGGTTAGGTAGGGTTGGTTAGGTTCGGTCATATATCTACGTTAATTTTAACTCCAATAAAAAAAAATTGACCTCATACATAGTGAAAAGGGTAGCTTTATCATTTCATAAGAAAAAAATTATAGTAAATATATTAATTCAGGAAAACTTGGCCTATTAGGCAAATCGGGCCTTGAATAGTAGGCTGAGAAGTGAGTTCTGGCTACTAGGTACGACATATATATATATATATATATATATATATATATATATATATATATATATATATATATATATATATATATATATATATATATGTGTGTGTGTTGTACCTAGTAGCCAGAACGTCGTACTCGGCCTACTATATAAGGACCGACTTGCCTTATAGGCTAAGTTTCCCGAATTTATATAATTTTCAATTTCTTTTTCTTATGAAACTATAAATCTGTCCATTTAACTACGTGTAAGTTAGTTTTTTTTAAATTTGAGTTAAAACTAACGTAAATATATGACCGAATCTAACCAACCCTACCTAACCTAACCTAACCTAACTTTTTCAGCTACCTAACCTAACCTAGCCTATAAAGATAGGTTAGGTTAGGTTAGGTAGGGTTGGTTAGGTTCGGTCATATATCTACGTTAATTTTAACTCCAATAAAAAAAAATTGACATCATACATAATGAAAAGGGTACCTTTATCATTTCATAAGAAAAAAATAGAGAAAATATATAAATTCAGGAAAACTTGGCTTATTAGGCAAATCGGGCCTTGCATAGTAGGCCGAGCACGACGTTCTGGCTACTAGGTACATCATATATATATATATATATATATATATATATATATATATATATATATATATATATATATATATATATATATATATATATATATATATATATATATATATATATATAGGGTGGTGGAGAGGGTTAAGGCGTACCTGTTATGCCAGTTGCTGGAAGGCTTCTGTGCTGGCTAGGGTTCGAGTCTCCTGGTGGGAAAGTGTTCCAAAGTTGTATACTTCACTCTCGTGTTTAGGAGAGTTGTGCCTTATATATATATATATATATATATATATATATATATATATATATATATATATATATATATATATATATATATATATATATATATATATATATATATATATGTATATATATATATATATATATATATATATATATATATATATATATATATATATATATATATATATATATATATATATATATATATGTCGTACCTAGTAGCCAGAACGCACTTCTCAGCCTACTATGCAAGGCCCGATTTGCCTAATAAGCCAAGTTTTCATGAATTAATTGTTTTTCGACTACCTAACCTACCTAACCTAACCTAACCTAACTTTTTCGGCTACCTATTCTAACCTAACCTATAAAGATAGGTTAGGTTAGGTTAGGTAGGGTTTTATTTTTATTTCTAGTCTGACACGACACTTGAACGCATTTCGTAATAGCTTATTACATTTTCATAGACTTTAGTTTACACACACACCACTATAACTAAACAGAGTTTAAACAGCTTCGATTTTATACCTGCATTTGGGTGTGTCTCCTTGTTCTCACGAAGGCTCTTAGCTGCCGCTTTGAGCTCGGGGGAAGAAGGTCACCACCAAACATACCTTACAAGCAGAACTTATTGCGGAAGGAGGAAAGAATCGAGGCAATTACAGAAGCACCATACTGTCCCCCGAGCTCAAAGCGGCAGCTATAAGCCTTCGTGAGAACAAGGAGATAGTCCTCAGGAGAGGTGACAAGTCGCCAATATGTCATTCTTAAAAAAGACGAATATCTGGCGAAAATGAACCTCATTCTCTCTGACCAAACTAAATTCCAAAGGGTAATGAAGGACACTACAGCCGAATTGAAAGCAAAAGGTCAACAAACTGATTGAAATTGTGAACGCCAAGAAATCCAGACTCCACCTGCCAAAGGTTATTGGGGAATATAAGCCTGGATACGCGTATGGAAATATCAAGACACACAAGCCTGGAAACCCATTTCGGCCAATCATCAGCCAGATACCCACTCCCACGTACAGACTGGCAAAGCGACTCAACGGCCTGCTGACTTCTTATGTCCCTTGCGCCTTCAGCCTGAAGTCTCCAAAAGAATTTGTTGACTTACTGCGGGGCACACGGGCCACAGGGATAAGAGCCTCGTTGGACGTAGAATCACTATTCACCAACGTACCTGTGGACGAGACAATCGGGATGATAGCCGACAGAGTGTATCGTGATCCAGCCTGTACTCCTCTTGACATACCAGAGAATATTCTAAGGAAACTACTCCAAGCTTGTACTAAAGAGGCACCCTTCTTGAGCCCGGATGAGCACATGTATAAACAAGTAGATGGGGTCGCCATGGGTTCTCCCCTAGGTGTCCTGTTTGTGAACTTCTACATGGGTACCATCGAACAAAAGGTCTTAGTCGACATGAACTTGAAACCGGCCATATACTGCAGGTATGTTGACGACATTTTTACACAGGTACCTGATGTCAGACATCTGCAGGAGCTGAAGGAGGCATTTGAGCAGAATTCTGTGTTGCGTTTCACTTACGAGATGGAGAAGGATGAGAAGCTGCCCTTTCTAGATGTAACAGTCATAGGAAGGAGCGGAGGTTTCCACACCGCAGTCTACACTAAGGAAACAAACATAGGAATGTGCCTCAATGCCAACAGTGACTGCCCAGACAGGTACAAGAGGAGTGTCGTTAATGCTTATGTCGACCGTGCTCTCAGCCATAGCTGATGATGGAAGCAAGTCGATGAAGAACTCTGTAGGGTAAGGCAGGTCCTAGTCAACAACGGCTTCTCCAATGGTTTCGTGAAGACATCATAAGAAGGAAGGTGAAACGCCATGCAACCTCTGAAGAGACAACTAACATAACACCTGTACCCCCTATTAGACTATTTTACATGAACTTCTTTTCCACAGCTCATAAAACGGAGGAAAGGGGTCCTGAAAGATATTGTTAATAGAAACGTTATCCCTATAGACAAAAATCACAAGATGCAATTGACGATCTACTATAAAACCAAGAAAACGGCCAACCTACTCATGAGAAACTCTCCAGACACAAAGCAGAACGCTTTAAATGAGACCAACGTCGTCTATGCCTTCAAATGCCCACTTGGGGACTGTAAGCCTCAAAGAATTCAGTATATAGGCAAGACAACAACATCTCTTTCCAGGCGATTGACGATGCATAAGAAACAGGGCTCCATTAAGGAACATATAATCTCTTCCCACAACCAAACCATCGCCATAGAAATCCTAGTAAAAACACAGAAATCATCGATAGATACAGCGATAGGAGACAGCTTGACGTTTGCGAGGCACTACACATCAAAAAGTCAACACCAGCAATCAACAGCCAATTAATGCACAACTATATTCTACCCACCTCAAGACTTCGCTCCAATATAGAAGCATCAAGAAATATGGACCAATAGGCTTTTTACAATCACTTCTATTCAATACCCATTGTTTCGTGTTCTGTCTTGTGTTGATGAATTTAATACCCTATTAAATACCACCTCACCCCATCCACCTCACTCAAATGTAGATATAAACAAATCGGAGATGTGTAAGTTCTATTCAGTTGTGTATGTGTAACTAAAGTCTTTGAAAATGTATTAAGTTTTACGAAACGCGCTCAAGTTTCGCGTCAGACTAGAAATAAAAATGAATTTTGGAGAATTGATTTTTGAATTACCACCAACAGTGAAAAGAAATGTACGAAAGATTGAGAAAATTCGTGTTAGAATTATTAATCTTACTTTTTCGGTCATATTTAATAATATATATATATATATATATATATATATATATATATATATATATATATATATATATATATATGTGTGTGTGTGTATATCACGAAAATAAACACGTGATTAAGAATGTGACAGTGTCAGACCACGGAGGAAAAATGAAACAGGAATTTCCTTAAGTACTTTCGTATATTAAATACATCTTCAGAAGGTCATTTTACAGATCGAGTGATGGGTACATCACTCGATCTGTAAAATGGATATATATATATATATATATATATATATATATATATATATATATATATATATATATATATATATATATATATATATATATATATATATATATATATATATATATATATATATATATATATATATATATATATATATATATATATATATATATATATATATAACTGAAAACTCACACCCCAGAAGTGACTCGAACCCATACTCCCAGAAGCAACGCAACTGGTATGTACAAGACGCCTTAATCCACTTGACCAATACGACCGGACATAATGAGGTGATAGCCGAGGCTATTTGAACCACCCCACCGCCGGCACTCGGATAGTAATCTTGGGCATAGCATTTTACCAAATCACCTCATTCTTTGGAGCACACGTGAGGAACACAAATGCGAACAAGCCTGAATGGTCCCCAGGACAATATGCAACTGAAAACTCACACCCCAGAAGTGACTCGAACCCATACTCCCAGAAGCAACGCAACTGGTATGTACAAGACGCCTTAATCCACTTGACCAATACGACCGGACATAATGAGGTGATAGCCGAGGCTATTTGAACCACCCCACCGCCGGCACTCGGATAGTAATCTTGGGCATAGCATTTTACCAAATCACCTCATTCTTTGGAGCACACGTGAGGAACACAAATGCGAACAAGCCTGAATGGTCCCCAGGACAATATGCAACTGAAAACTCACACCCCAGAAGTGACTCGAACCCATACTCCCAGAAGCAACGCAACTGGTATGTACAAGACGCCTTAATCCACTTGACCATCACGACCGGACATAATGAGGTGATAGCCGAGGCTATTTGAACCACCCCACCGCCGGCACTCGGATAGTAATCTTGGGCATAGCATTTTACCAAATCACCTTATTCTTTGGAGCACACGTGAGGAACACAAATGCGAACAAGCCTGAATGGTCCCCAGGACAATATGCAACTGAAAACTCACACCCCAGAAGTGACTCGAACCCATACTCCCAGAAGCAACGCAACTGGTATGTACAAGACGCCTTAATCCACTTGACCATCACGACCGGACATAATGAGGTGATAGCCGAGGCTATTTGAACCACCCCACCGCCGGCACTCGGATACTAATCTTGGGCATAGCATTTTACCAAATCACCTCATTCTTTGGAGCACACGTGAGGAACACAAATGCGAACAAGCCTGAATGGTCCCCAGGACAATATGCAACTGAAAACTCACACCCCAGAAGTGACTCGAACCCATACTCCTAGAAGCAACGCAACTGGTATGTACAAGACGCCTTAATCCACTTGACTATCACGACCGGACATAATGAGGTGATAGCCGAGGCTATTTGAACCACCCCACCGCCGGCACTCGGATAGTAATCTTGGGCATAGCATTTTACCAAATCACCTCATTCTTTGGAGCACACGTGAGGAACACAAATGCGAACAAGCCTGAATGGTCCCCAGGACAATATGCAACTGAAAACTCACACCCCAGAAGTGACTCGAACCCATACTCCAAAGAATGAGGTGATTTGGTAAAATGCTATGCCCAAGATTACTATCCGAGTGCCGGCGGTGGGGTGGTTCAAATAGCCTCGGCTATCACCTCATTATGTCCGGTCGTGATGGTCAAGTGGATTAAGGCGTCTTGTACATACCAGTTGCGTTGCTTCTTGGAGTATGGGTTCGAGTCACTCCTGGGGTGTGAGTTTTCAGTTGCATATTGTCCTGGGGACCATTCAGGCTTGTTCGCATATATATATATATTATTATAGACTGTGGGTTGGTTGGTGTCGTCGTCGTTGATCCTTCTCTATGGACAACCCAACCCACAACTCGGTAGAGTGCTTATACTAGGAGATCACCCTTGGCGCTTCTGGCTCTTGGAGAGGGGCTCAACGTCACACGTTTAGGGGATGCGGCTCCAACACTTAGCCTCGTTGTCACGTGCACACACCCACTCGAGCCGCTGTGACTCCCCACTCTCTCCTTATGAGATATGATCTCCTCACTCCCCTATGACTTACTAGTATTACCTCCTACCCTGTCCACAGCAGTGGTTCTTGGTTCTTTCTCTCTCTCCTTCTTTACTACCTCCTGGGAAGCCTCACTAGGACAAGGGCAAACACCAGCAAATTGGGATACATTTACTGGACAAAGCACATACACGATACATACACACATATAATAATAATGAATCCTATACTCTATAATATTACAATCAGGTTGCACTCCAACACCATCAGAACTCTATCACCAGCTTATCAAGTGGTATCCTATCTCCTGGTTCACCACCTGATACTATCAACCTCCTCAAGTTGATCAAGTCTACATACACTGTTGCACCATCAGCAAGATAATATATATATAGAATATCAGCATTTGAATGCAATAACATATATCAGTATAAATGTTCATTGATACACAACAATGATTAATCGATCACTGTCAGTCCTCGAGCACATACATCTGTAGGTAATCAAGCCTACGACTGCAACTCTAAGCTTCAGAATAAATCACTCCTCGACTTAAGAATGCAAACAGTCACTCACCTCTCACTGCGTCTTGCATGCTAATGACAACCAAACACTATCAACTCCCTATAAGTAATCCACCAGAACTTCCCCTTCCACCTCTGGAAGTTCACTACCCTAATATCCTTAGGTTCTTCCGGGCTTCAGTACCAGGATCCTCTGCAGCTTCTCCAGGCTGCTATCATGAAGTTTCCTTGAGTAACTACGGTGCTTCACCCTTCTGCTAGGTTCCTCCACAGCTCTCTTGGCTGCTACACCACCTCTACAGAAGCACGTGACACTCCTCTTCACTGCTTCTCCTCACAGCTCGAGGTCCTCTGCTTCACTACCTTGGAGTCTCATCAATTACCTCATATAGGTGGCTTCGAAGTTCTCAGCAACTTCTTCCCCAAAGACAAACCACAGATTAACTGATCGAGGGCGCTTTCCCTCTGACGGCGTCTGGTCAGGGCGCTCCACACAGCCCACGAAAATGCCTCTGAGTAGCTTATTAAACTCTGCTCGTCGACCAGGACTTGATACCACAACGTTCCCAGCTCGGTTCCACAGCTGGCACGTCTACACACTTCTCTTCTCTTCGAGATATATCACTAGGGGTTCCCTTCTGGCGGGAGCTCACGGAGCGCAGCTTTCCCCTGCGATGTCTGGCACTCAAGTGAGGTCAAGGTCCTCCGGAAGCGAGCCTCACGCCTCCAGCAAAATGTCCACATCTCCTCGCCAGTCATTTATCTGTTTTCTTCTTCATTGCCCATAATCTCAAACTGTTATCCATATCCAAGCAACTATTTTACATATGGGTTATCACCTCAATATTTGCTAGACCTTCTAATCAGGTCAGGCTTGACGAATAACTCTCAAGGAGGGAGACTCGTTTCTCCTGTAGGCTGAGATCATAACACTCCCCTCCCCTTATTTTTGAGAGTTATTCCAGTGGCAAAGCTCGGGATAATACATCCGCCACTAGACTGTCTCTTTCTTCAACCGATTGATTCGACCGGTTAGTCTGTTTACATACTCCCTTAGAAGTCTACAATTAGTTCGTTGCTCCTTGCAACATCCTGCTCACAACTCTCCAGGAACATGATCTTCTCATAAACGATCTGACTTATTTGGCACCTCTTGGCTAGGCTGTCCTCCTTGGACGCCTGCACTCCATCGGTCCACTCTACTTACTGTCTCCACCCTCCATTTCCTCGTCTTCTTCTCTTCACGTCCAGAGTCAGACATCTGCTGTCTGTACCTCCTCTGTCGTCTTCACACTTCCATCTACTGCCATTATACTTTCGTCTCCTGTCATCATACTTCACTCCCTCGTCTTCACCGACGATCCTCCCTTTCGTCTCCTCATTTATCCGAGACATCATCCTGTTTGACTTCCATCGAGTCCTCGGCTTTTTTCTGTTCATCCATGCTTGCATCATCATCCTCTTCTCACACCTCTCACCTCTATACAACTCCATTTCATCTCCTTCAACTCTTCTTCGTTCCCTAAAAGTTTCTTCGGGCACTGTACTACATCCAACAGCACTCGACCATACATGTCGCTTTGCCTTTCCTAGAGTGCTCGTAGGCATCTCTCCACACATACTGTCTCTTCTCCTTTCATTTTCTCGGCTATTACTCTTTTTCACTATCTCTCCTCCACGTTTTCTGTGAAACATGTCAACTCTTGACATCTCAAACAACTTAACTCCACTATCCATATGCCTCTGTGCTCGTGGACAACTTGACGCTCTACTTCCGTCCTCAGTCTGTCCACATCTTTCTTCATTCCTACTCAGCACAGTTGCATTCACCTTCCGACCCTTAATTTCAGCAGTCTGGGCTTTCTTCAGGTCAACTCCCTTCACAGTATTCTTCTTCGGCTGGGCCATCTTCACTTTTGACCTCACCGAGACTTCATTTTTCTGGGCTGGACCTTCATCAAACAGCCATGCTATATCTACATCGATATCTTCTACCGGTTTAATCGACACTGTCTCATCTTCTCCAGCGTCTCCCTCGTCGGCCACCTCTGCCTTCGTCACTACCGAGACAGGGTACTCAATGGCTTGGCGGTCTCCTGACTCATCTCCTCGGATGTCAGTCAGGTTCACACTCTCAGGTGTCCCACCCGTGCCGTGGCCTTCTGGGCACTCCTCTGGCACAGTCTCCGCTACGACTCTCGGCAACACCTTTGTCCCGCACAAGTCATTCCCCAGGATCACTTGGACTCCTGGAACAGGTATGTCGGGGCACACTCCCAACATCACCTCTGCCGACACATATTCCGACCTTAGCTGGACAGTACAAACGGGCATGTCACTCTCCGACAATAACCCATATACTCTCATCTTACTCCTGCCAGCTAACCGTCGATCATTCCCAATCAGGCTTCTCATAATCAAGCTCTGATTAGCTCCGGTATCTCTTAAGATACCAACTTCTACCTCAGGTTGGCTTCCTATTCTGATCCAACCTTTGCTCATGAACGGCCTATACCTCTCGTTCACTAAGTTCGCTCTCTGTGGTTTGTCTCGGAACACATTAGTATATTTACCTCGGGGGTCACACATGGCCAGGGTCACAACTCTCTTGCCCTGCCGACAATCTCGCATCACGTGACCCAATCCGTTACAATTGTAACATCTCATCTGGGAAAAGTCTCTTCTATATGTACCAGAGTAGCTCTGACTCTGCCCACTCACATGAGAGTTCCTCGGGCCAGACGTACTACTCGTACTCTGTGGAGCTTTACTGGATTCTTGATTCCCTGGATCACGATCAGTTTCTCGTTTTGCTCCTCCATCCTCACTTTCAGATGAAGTGCGCGACCTACTCTTCTGAGTTCTAGGGTACTTACTTTTATCTGCCCATTTATCAACATTTTTCTCACCCCAGACTCTTCTGGGTCTCTCATAATTTCTTCCTCCCCAGACTCCATTGGATCTGCCATTGCTGCGTCTCGCCTCGCTTCTCACTCTGTTCTCCCTCAAGCTCTTGTATGCTTCAGTAATCATATCCGCCCTATCTGCGGCATCTTTCACCTCCATTATCCCTGCTTCTTGGATCTTGAACTTTGTTTCGGGATGCATCATCTCCAAGAACTTCTCCATGACCATCAGTTGCTTCAGGTCAGCGTAAGATCCAACTCCAGCAGCCTCAATCCACTTCTGGAATCGTCTTTCCAGATCCCTTGCTGTCTCAGCAAACGTACACGCTCCAACTTTGATCATCTCTCTGAAGCGCTTCCTATAAGATTCTGGGGTTAACTGAAACGAGCGCAATATGCTGCTCTTTACTGTGGCATAATCCTGGCACTCTTCCAGTGACAATTGGGTGTATGCCTCCCTGGCTGCACCGGTCAATCTTAACTGGACCAGCTGGGCCCATTCCTCCTGTGGCCACTCCTTGATGCTGGCTACTTTTTCAAAGTGCTCGAAAAAGCTCTCTGCCTCTTCGGGAACAAACAAGGGAATGTCCTTCTCCCTAACCCTAACATCTGGTGGGTGTGATACCTGGGTGGTGCTCTCTGGCAACCCATGTTCAATCCTTTGCTCAGCCAAGGTTCTATTCGCTTCTATCTGCATTTGTTTTGTTCTCTCTTTTTCTTTTTCGACCTGGGCTTTTTCTTTTTCGACCTCTAGTCTTGCTTTCTCTTTTTCTTTCTCCTGTTCCAACTCCAGTTCTCTTACTCTGGTTTTCTCTTTTTCTACTTCCCTTTTCATCTGGAGTTCTAACTTCATCTTTTCCAGCTGGAACTGTCTCACCTTGTCCTCTCGTTGTTGCTGCATCTGGAGCTCTAACTGGAATCTCTCCAAGCTCCTATTCCGGCTACTCCTGCTACTGCGGCTACTCTTGCTGCTCCTACTCGATCCCTGGGATCTCACTTCATCCTGCCCATCATCCTCCTTTCCACTTTCAGCTCCTTTTTGGGCTCCTTGCTCTGCCGCTTCACTTTTGGCTCTTAACTGCCTCAGGATCTCATCCTTCATCCCAGCTACTTTAGATGCTTTCAACCTAATGCCACATTTTTCTGCTATCTGTTTCAATTGATCCCTCGTGCAACCTTCCAAGTCCTCAGGCTTGCCTGACTCCACAAATGCTTGCACCTTATCCATCTTTGTCCTGTGAGTCTTCCCAAGAGAGAGAATATACACCTGCGGTCACACAGTTTATCTATTTCAGCAAGGGTGTACAAATCCACTCTTGGACAGGGTGTGGGTGTGTCAGTTCACTCTCCCGGACACAGGCCCCCAATTTATTATAGACTGTGGGTTGGTTGGTGTTGTCGTCGTTGATCCTTCTCTACGGACAACCCAACCCACAACTCGGTAGAGTGCTTATACTAGGAGATCACCCTTGGCGCTTCTGGCTCTTGGAGAGGGGCTCAACGTCACACGTTTAGGGGATGCGGCTCCAACACTTAGCCTCGTTGTCACGTGCACACACCCACTCGAGCCGCTGTGACTCCCCACTCTCTCCTTATGAGATATGATCTCCTCACTCCCCTATGACTTACTAGTATTACCTCCTACCCTGTCCACAGCAGTGGTTCTTGGTTCTTTCTCTCTCTCCTTCTTTACTACCTCCTGGGAAGCCTCACTAGGACAAGGGCAAACACCAGCAAATTGGGATACATTTACTGGACAAAGCACATACACGATACATACACACATATAATAATAATGAATCCTATACTCTATAATATTACAATCAGGTTGCACTCCAACACCATCAGAACTCTATCACCAGCTTATCAAGTGGTATCCTATCTCCTGGTTCACCACCTGATACTATCAACCTCCTCAAGTTGATCAAGTCTACATACACTGTTGCACCATCAGCAAGATAATATATATATAGAATATCAGCATTTGAATGCAATAACATATATCAGTATAAATGTTCATTGATACACAACAATGATTAATCGATCACTGTCAGTCCTCGAGCACATACATCTGTAGGTAATCAAGCCTACGACTGCAACTCTAAGCTTCAGAATAAATCACTCCTCGACATAAGAATGCAAACAGTCACTCACCTCTCACTGCGTCTTGCACGCTAATGACAACCAAACACTATCAACTCCCTATAAGTAATCCACCAGAACTTCCCCTTCCACCTCTGGAAGTTCACTACCCTAATATCCTTAGGTTCTTCTGGGCTTCACTACCAGGATCCTCTGCAGCTTCTCCAGGCTGCTATCATGAAGTTTCCTTGAGTAACTACGGTGCTTCACCCTTCTGCTAGGTTCCTCCACAGCTCTCTTGGCTGCTACACCACCTCTACAGAAGCACGTGACACTCCTCTTCACTGCTTCTCCTCACAGCTCGAGGTCCTCTGCTTCACTACCTTGGAGTCTCATCAATTACCTCATATAGGTGGCTTCGAAGTTCTCAGCAACTTCTTCCCCAAAGACAAACCACAGATTAACTGATCGAGGGCGCTTTCCCTCTGACGGCGTCTGGTCAGGGCGCTCCACACAGCCCACGAAAATGCCTCTGAGTAGCTTATTAAACTCTGCTCGTCGACCAGGACTTGATACCACAACGTTCCCAGCTCGGTTCCACAGCTGGCACGTCTACACACTTCTCTTCTCTTCGAGATATATCACTAGGGGTTCCCTTCTGGCGGGAGCTCACGGAGCGCAGCTTTCCCCTGCGATGTCTGGCACTCAAGTGAGGTCAAGGTCCTCCGGAAGCGAGCCTCACGCCTCCAGCAAAATGTCCACATCTCCTCGCCAGTCATTTATCTGTTTTCTTCTTCATTGCCCATAATCTCAAACTGTTATACATATCCAAGCAACTATTTTACATATGGGTTATCACCTCAATATTTGCTAGACCTTCTAATCAGGTCAGGCTTGACGAATAACTCTCAAGGAGGGAGACTCGTTTCTCCTGTAGGCTGAGATCATAACAATATATATATATATATATATATATATATATATATATATATATATATATATATATATATATATATATATATACATTTATATATATATATATATATATATATATATATATATATATATATATATATATATATATATATATATATATATGACAATGTCAGACCACGGAGGAAAAATGAAACGGGAAATTTCCTTAAGTACTTTCGTATATTAAATACATCTTCAGAAGGTCTACTATGTAGACCTTAGTAGGGGGAGGGAGAAGGGGGAGGATATATAGGCCGACACCTGACCAACCCATCCCTAGGGTTGGTCAGGTGTAATTAACCAAAAACAGGTATAGCTTAGCTTAGAATGGTCAAAGAGGATTAAGCGGTCAGAGAATAAGGATGAAAGATTAAAGAAAAGCCTCATGAACACACAATATATGAATATACAATTATAATGAGACATTGTAAGCCTCTATATTAGAGTTGTTTCTTAAATTGTTGTGCAATATTATAACTTAAAAATGGATCAAGTTTGTACATTCCAGTACTAACAATAAGAAGATTTGGACACTGACTGATTAGAGCAGACTCAATCAAATTCCGTTCCACGAAATCCCCACAATTGGTAATGCTGATAGAGAGGCTTACAATAGAGAGTCTATTGGTAATGCTGATAGAGAGGCTTACAATAGAGAGGCCTCTGATAGAGAGGCTTACAATGTCTCATTATAATTGTATATTCATATATTGTGTGTTCATGAGGCTTTTCTTTAATCTTACATCCTTATTCTCTGACCGCTTAATCCTCTTTGACCATTCTAAGCTAAGCTATACCTGTTTTTGGTTAATTACACCTGACCAACCCTAGGGATGGGCTGGTCAGGTGTCGGCCTATATATCCTCCCCCCTTCTCCCTTCTCCTTAGTCAGTCTGGTGTTGACAAAGGCTTTAACAAAGCCGAAACGTTCACCTCATTTCATATTTCTCTGTGGATTTTCCGCATATATATATATATATATATATATATATATATATATATATATATATATATATATATATATATATATATATATATATATATATATATATATATATATCTCGTACCTAGTAGCCAGAACGCACTTGTCAGCCTACTATGCAAGGCTAAATTTGCCTAATAAGCAAAGTTTTCCTGAATTAATATATTTTCTCTAATTTTTTTCTTATGAAAAGATAAAGCTACCCGTTTCATTATGTATGAGGTCAATTTTTTTTTATTTTAGTTAAAATTAATGTAGATATATGATCGAACCTAACCAACCCTACCTAACCTAACCTAACCTATCTTTATAGGTTAGGTTAGGTTAGGTAGCCGAAAAAGTTAGGTTAGGTTAGGTAGGTTAGGTCGTCGAAAAACAATTAATTCATGAAAACTTGGCTTATTAGGCAAATCGGGCCTTGCATAGTAGGCCAAAAAGTGCGTTCTGGCTACTAGGTACGACATATATATATATATATATATATATATATATATATATATATATATGTCGTACCTAGTAGCCAGAACGCACTTCTCGGCCTACTATGCAAGGCCCGATTTGCCTAATAAGCCAAGTTTTCCTGAATTAATATATTTTCTCTATTTTTTTTCTTATGAAAAGATAAAGCTACCCATTTCATTATGTATGAGGTCAATTTTTTTTTATTTGATGTAAAATTAACGTAGATATATGACCGAACCTAACCAACCCTACCTAACCTAACCTAACCTATCTTTATAGGTTAGGTTAGGTTAGGTAGCCGAAAAAGTTAGGTTAGGTTAGGTTAGGTAGGTTAGGTAGTCGAAAAACAATTAATTCATGAAAACTTGGCTTATTAGGCAAATCAGGCCTTGCATAGTAGGCTGAAAAGTGAGTTCTGGCTATATATATATATATATATATATATATATATATATATATATATATATATATATATATATATATGTCGTACCTAGTAGCCAGAACGCACTTCTCAGCCTACTATTCAAGGCCCGATTTGCCTAATAAGCCAAGTTTTCATGAATTAATTGTTTTTTGACTACCTAACCTACCTAACCTAACCTAACCTAACTTTTTCGGCTACCTAACCTAACCTAACATATTAAGATAGGTTAGGTTAGGTTAGGTAGGGTTGGTTAGGTTCGGTCATATATCTACGTTAATTTTAACTCCAATAAAAAAAAATTAACCTCATACATAATGAATTGGGTAGCTTTATCATTGCATAAGAAAAAAATAGAGAAAATATATTAATTCATGAAAACTTGGCTTATTAGGCAAATCGGGCCTTGCATAGTAGGCTGAGAAGTGAGTTCTGGCTACTAGGTACGACATATATACATATATATATATATATATGTCGTACCTAGTAGCCAGAACGCACTTCTCAGCCTACTATGCAAGGCCCGATTTGCCTAGTAAGCCAAGTTTTCATGAATTAATTGTTTTTCGACTACCTAACCTACCTAACCTAACCTAACCTAACTTTTTCGGCCACCTAACCTAACCTAACCTATAAAGATAGGTTAGGTAGGGTTGGTTAGGTTCGGTCATATATCTACGTTAATTTTAACTCCAATGAAAAAACATTGACCTCATACATAATGAAATGGGTAGCTTTATCATTTCATAAGAAAAAAATTAGAGAAAATATATTAATTCATGAAAACTTGGCTTATTAGGCAAATAAGGCCTTGCATAGTTGGCTGAGAAGCGCGTTCTGGCTACTAGGTACGACATATATATATATATATATATATATATATATATATATATATATATATATATATATATATATATATATATATATATATATATATATATATATATATTCCTCAGGGGGTAATGATGTTGGGCGAGTTAGGAGTGAGGAACTAATACAGAGATTCAGGACAGCCATTGAATTAGTTAGGAGCAAGGGAGAAATCCCGATCATATGTGGCATTCTTCCAAGAAAGGGAGTGGGAAATGAATGGATGTCGAGGGAAATTGGTGTCAATTGCCGGCTGGAAAGATATTGCAAATCAAATCTTTCATAGACAACTGGGAACACTTCTATGGAAGAAATGAAATGTATGCTCGTGATGGGGTGCATCTATCGAGAGCTGGGGTTGTTGCTGTATCGAACTCGTTGGAAGAAGTGGTTAGAGGTGTTTGTTTGGGTTTAAACTATTAGTAGATAGAGGTATGGGAATTGATTTGGAGGAAGGAGGTAATAAAAGTATGTGTTTGTGGGAGAAAGGAATTGGCAAAATTACGAACATTCATGCATTGATCCTTTTGTTTTAAATTCTTTCTAATCATAACTCCCATATCCCTTTCGCAATTCGACTTCCCAATCTCAACACCATCTAGCTCGTATCTAGTAACTCTATCATCATTACCTAGTCTCAGAACTTTACATTTATCAGCATTAAACTGCATTTGCCAATCCTTTGACCATTTCAAAACCCTATCTAGATCAACTTGAAGTGATAGTGAGTCCTCCTCCGAATTAATTTCCCTACCGATTTTCGTATCATCGGCAAATTTGCAAATGTTGTTACTCAAACCTGAATCTAAATCATTTATATATATTATAAACAACAGAGGTCCCAGGACAGAGCCCTGAGGTACTCCACTAACAACATTATCCCACTCTGACTTAACCCCATTTATACTAACTCTCTGTTTCCTTTGGAATAGCCATGCCCTAATCTAACTTAATATAGCACCCCCAATACCATGTGCTTCTATTTTTTAATTAGTCTTTCATGTGGCACTGTATCAAAAGCTTTGCTAAAGTCAAGGTACACAACATCACAATCCTTACCACTATCAACTGCCTCAACTATGCTGGAATAAAAAGTTACCAAATTTGTTAAACATGAACGGCCATTTGTAAAACCATGTTGCGACTCATTTATTAATTTAGGTTTTTCAAGACGGAGACGAATTGTATTTGCAATTATTGATTCAAGTAACTTTCCCACAATAGACGTTAGGCTAATTGGCCGATAGTTTGACGCAAGTGATCTATCTCCTTTCTTAAAAATTGGTACCACATTAGCTACCTTCCATGACTCTGGCACTCTGCCTGACTCTATTGATTTATTAAATATGGTAGACAGTGGCTCGGAAAGCTCCTCTTTGCATTCTTTAAGCACCCTGGCAAACACTTCATCCGGCCCTGGGGATTTGTTTGGTTTTAGTTTTTCTAATTGTTTAATTACATCCTCCCTGGTAACTACTAAACTAGTCAACCTGTCCTCATCCCCACCCACATAGACTTGTTCGGCTGAAGGCATATTGTTAAGTTCTTCTTTAGTAAATACAGATATAAAATATTTGTTAAAAATACTATTCATCTCCTTGTCATTATCCGTTATTTGACCTGTCTCAGATTTTAATGGACCTATCCTTTCTCAAGTCTTAGTTCGATATAACTGAAAAAAAAACTTTAGGATTTGTCTTTGCTTGCCCTGCTATGCGAACTTCATAGTTTCTTTTTGCTTCCCTTATCTCTTTTTTAACATTTCTAACCAGTTGCACGAATTCCTGTTCTAAAGTGACCTCCCCATTTTTAATCCTTTTGTACCAAGCTCTCTTTTTACCTATAAGGTTCTTCAAATTTTTTGTTATCCACAGTGGGTCATTAGTATTCGATCTATTCAATTTGTATGGTATACTACGTTCCTGTGCTTTGTTTAGAATATTCTTAAATAAGTTATATATTGAATCCACATCGAAATCCCCATTTAAGTCACCTATCGCTGGGTTCATGTCTCGCTCCAAGACCGGCCCACACCCCATACCCAAGACTTTCCAATCAATTTGACCCAAAAAATTTCTTAGGCTATTAAAATCAGCTTTTCGAAAATCTGGCCCTTTAACAGAATTTTCTCCTACAGGTCTATTCCATTCTATGCTAAATCTGATTTCTTTGTGATCACTGTCCCCTAGCTCACTCCCTATTTCGATGTCATTAATTTGTGTTTCCCTGTTAGTTAACACTAAATCTAAAATATTATTTTCCCGTGTTGGTTCCTTAATGTGTTGCGTAAGAAAGCAATCGTCAATTAATTCTAGAAAATCTTCTGCTTCACTATTCCCTGTCTTGTTCAACCAGTTTATTCCACTAAAATTAAAGTCACCCATGACATAAATACTGTTAGATCTAGATGCTCTAGATATTTCATCCCATAGATGCTTTGCTTCCATTCTGTCTAAATTTGGTGGCCTATTTATAACTTCTATTATAATATTATTAGCTTTTTCGTTTAATTCTATCCAAATAGTTTCTGTGTGTGGCTCAGTTTTGAATTGCCTCTTTGAGACTACATTTCAAATTGTCCCTAACATATATGGCTACTCCACCTCCTCGTCAAATATATCTATCTGTGTGAAATAGTTTAAATCCATTTATTTGATATTCAGCTAATAGTTCTCTATTTTCTACATTCATCCACGTTTCGGTAAGTGCAATAATATCTATTTTTTCTGTGCAGACAAGAGCATTTAATTCGTTAATTTTATTTCTTAGACTACTACTGTTAGTGTAATATACCCTAAGTGAATTGTTGTTTTGAGGCCCTTCTCTTTCCCTGATCATTTTGCCAATTCCTTTCTCCAACAAACACATACTTTTATTACCTCCTTCCTCCAAATCAATTCCCATACCTCTATCTACTAACAGTTTAAACCCAAACAAACACCTCTAACCACTTCTTCCAACGAGTTCGATACAGCAACAACCCCAGCTCTCGATAGATGCACCCCATCACGAGCATTTGATGCACCCCATCAAATATTATTTATATAAAACCTACATGCTGCTCCAGTTCATCCAGTAGAAGATTGGACTGAGCCGTCGGTGTAGACACAGTGTTCGTGAGATCTTAAATTCTCGATGGAGGAGGCAATTGTTTCGAGTGTGACAGCTTTGAGAAGAGCAAGATTCTCATTATCTTTCTTGGTGACAGGTGTCTATGATAATTGAATGGTGGGGTACAGATAAAGAGGAATATCAGAGACAGGTAGATTGCACTTAAAAGGAATGTTAAGTTTAATGAGATTGTAGGCATTGTTGTTCAGCCATTTATCATAAAAGGAGTGAGTTGGTATGTCGGCACCAGTCAATAGGGTGTTAACAGCACTAAATAATTTGTCTCTGAGCAATGCAGGAGATGTAGGGTCTCTCATGACTTTAAGGCAGAAGGTAGTGTTGACTTGCATGATTCTCTCTAGTATGGTTGGAAACTTCAGTTGTTCCCTCATGTTGATCATTCTTGTGCATCTGGGGGCACCAAGAATTATCCTCATGGCTTCATTCTGTACTACTTCAAGTTTGTCCAACACAGAGGAGGTGAAATTAATTAAGTGCAGAGCATTATAATCAACGAGAGATCTAACAAACATCATATAGAATAGTCTAGCATATTTAATATTGATACCAATATTCTTACCAGTAAGTGTTCTCAATGGTTTTAGTCTTTCTTTTAACCTACGGTGTAGATCATTTACAATGTCACTGTCATTACCAACTCCAAGGTATTTGTGCTGCCTACACGTTTCAATGTTTTGGTTGTTGACCTTGTAAGTAATATTGACATGAGTTTTCTCTTGGGGATGGAGAACTCTGGATTTACTTATAGAGATAACAAGACCACATTCAATGCTTTTAGCAGCGAGTGAATCAAGTAGAGATTTCAGTCTAGTTTGGGAATTTGCAACAATGCATAGGTCATCGGCATAACAGATGACTGCTTCTTCAGGTAGTGTGGGAATATCAATTGTTAATTTGTGCATCAGAACATTGAACAGTGTAGGGCTTAGCACTCCACCCTGGGGTGTACCCAACTCAGAGGGTGCACAAAGTTTACTTTTGACCCCCTTGAAAAGGACTGAGGCGGTTCAGTTACTCAGGTAACCCCTGAGCCATGTCAACAGCGTTCCTTTAACTCCAAAAGAGGCTAGTGGTTCTAGGATTATTTCTCTGTTTGCTGTATCAAAAGCAGTTTGGAGATCAATAAATGCCGCCTGAGAATTTGGTCCCTCTCTGATAAAATACTACTCAGCAAAGCAAGTTTGTGTGCTTCTTCCAGGAAGGAAACCATACAGGTTAGGAGCAAGGTGGGGCTTGATTTGAAACACTAGTCTGTCGAGAATAATTCTCTCAAGAACTTTAAAAAGCACGATGTCAGAGAAATGGGTCTGAATTTTTGTGAATGAGGCTTGGGTATGGGTATTATGAGTCCCTGTGCCAGCGGTCAGGTAACACACCCTATCTTAGACTTTGATTAAACAATTCTAGCAAAGGACTATTTGGCAGCTCAGCAAGTACTCTCATTGTGTTGTATGTGATGCCATCCTATTTCACTACAGGCAATTTCAATATTGAAGTTACGATTTATTTTGGTACTTGCCAGATGGTGTTGTACATCTAGGGCCAGGCTGCTTATACTGGCAGTGCTTGCATATGTCATACAGAGTTATGGAATACCAGTTTAAACCAGTCTATGTACAATCAAACCCACATTTCAGGTTAATCGGGTATGGTTGTTATAACAGTAGCCAAATCATTCTTCAGGCTGGGTCAGGGGTCGATCCCAACACAACAATTGGCACCCACCATACAATCACAAAACGCCGTGCAACGTTGCATGAGGTTAACCCCAAGTGTCAGGCCTGCAATCTTGGACAGAGACACAAACATTTTCTCATATATATATGTTAGGTAATTTGGAGGTTGTTATGATGTTATCATGTATCAGTTCATATTTATGCTTGCCCTTACAAAGCTTCTATTTATTTTTAGGTATGTTCATTTGCCAATTAATTTAGTGTCAATCTGTATACGTATTAGAAGTAGCTGAAAGCAGGAGTTATCAGGAGCGGATTGAATGCTCAGTAATGAGATAATGTTTTCGAGAAGAGCGCAATAAAAATACAATAATTCAGCAATACAAAGTCAACTTGCTGGTGGTCCATGAGTACATATTGACACGTGCGACCAGTTAGTAACTATAAGTACTTTCATTTACGGAGGATGTCCTTTAGAAATGAGTCTCTAGACGTGATTCGTCCCTTGGACGGATCTCCATGTGGAATACGTCGCAAAATATGTTGTGGATGACAAAGTGAGATACACAATAGTACTCTATGTTCCTTAGCGGCCTCACTTTTGAGGCTTGAAGATATCCGCCTCAACAGAAGCAGCCGGAGCCAGACATAAAAGGTCAACACTCACACTTTCGCACTCATGATTCTGGCCACATCTGTTCCTATCTTGCTTTGCCAAAGTGTGCAACAAACTCCTGCTATTATATTCTCTGGCACAGCACATCAACCGCTATGTTGTCGGGCAGATCACTGCTATAGTGTTAAGGTATAGTTTTAGCCACCACCCACACCATGTTATCTACAGGAGACACTGCTGAGGTATAGTTTTAGCCACCACCCACACCATGTTATCTACAGAAGACACTGCTGGGTATAGTGTTAGTCCCCACCCACACCATGTTATCTACAGGAGACACTGCTGGGTATAGTGTTAGCCGCCACCCACACCATGTTATCACAGGAGACTTGAGCTCGACAAAACATGAAATCGATACGGACGCCACACTTCTAGGAAAGCGAGATCCAATATATTTTTCAGTGTAGTCGTAACTCGGACAGAAGAGACCATTCTTGTCATTAACTAATTATGATGAGGTCTGCGATATTTAGAATTTTGTTCGGCACACGTTGGAAGATTACCTGTTTTGGCCAGTGTTTATTTAGGGTTTCATGCATGGACAGTGTTAACTATTTGGACAATATTACTGGCATTACTACTTTGTTACAACCCCAGGTAAAAGACCTGGTTCTCACAGTTACACATTTCAAACACCAATCTCATATTGTAGGATGTATATGAGAGAAAGTTATATATATCGGTGGGCCGATGTTAATAATTCTACGCTATTACTCTAGTTAGATAATCCTACTGTTAGTAGAATTATGTTATATAATTGATGCTCTAGATAATTATACTCTAGATAATTATCTAACGATGTTAAATAATTCTACTCTAACTTAAGTTCAGTATATTCTTTGTTTTATTGTAGCTGATACTTATCTGAGGAGACAGATTAAATATTATAATCCATGGAAAGTCTAGACTGGATAGATAATTGCAGTGATCGTGTCATGCCATGTACTAAGGAATTTATATATGTACATTTCATGTACATTTTGACTTTTTCGTTTATTAAACTGTTTCTACCAGGAGCATACTGGTGTGCCTATTAAATGTATGGTATTATTAACCCTAGATCAATAAATGTGTGATTATTACCCATGCCGACAGGTACACGAGCCTTGCTGAACTAGGACAGATAACATACCTCAAGTATATTGCTGTCGTATAAGGTCCCAAAGATAGGAAAATTAAAAGTTTTTTGTCAAGTATACATAACTATTAACAGTTAAGCTGTTACATGGCAATGACAGACTCTTTCCATATTAGGTAAAATGTTGAATATCTGATGTACCTATTAACGGCACCATAGTGAACACTAATCATTCTCAACACATGAATATTTTGGCCAAAATTTCTCATGGAATTATATATAATATATAAGCGTCCTCCATTGTTTTTCGATAAAGGCATATACAAAATTAACTCTGACATCTATATGGAATGTTTTCAGTGTCGATCTATATTAGGAGTGCTAAAGTCCTATGGGGAAATATATCTATCAGTGGATAGAAGTTGTCGCAACGGAAGCAATTCCCATAAACACATTCTGCTCAGTTCACAACAACACACACTCACAGGGCCTGAGAGAGCAAGCAAAGAAAGAGGAAATAGTGGGAAGACAGGCAGAATATTATAAATGGAAGGTGATGGAATACAAATAGAGAGGGAAGAACAAAGAACGACTGAAGAACAGCAAGCAACAAAGAAAATAGTGAGTGAATCGAGAAGAGATGTTAGACTCTTTGTGGTGCTGCTGTGTCCCAGTGTTAAGGTGTGTGGTGCTACTGTGTCCCAGTGTTAAGGTGTGTGGTGCTACTGTGTCCCAGTGTTAAGGTGTGTGGTGCTACTGTGTCCCAGTGTTAAGGTATGTGGTGAGAGAGTATAAGGCAAGAGATATCGTCTCACTGAGTGAGTATAAGGCAAGAGATATCGTCTCACAGAGTGAGTATAAGGCAAGAGGTATCGTCTCACTGAGAGAGTATAAGGCAAGAGGAATCGTCTCGCAAAGAGAGTATAAGGCAAGAGGTATCGTCTCACTGAGAGAGTATAAGGCAAGAGGAATCGTCTCACTGAGAGAGTATAAGGCAAGAGGTATCGTCTCACTGAGAGAGTATATGGCAAGAGGAATCGTCTCGCTGAGAGAGTATAAGGCAAGAGGTATCGTCTCACTGAGAGAGTATAAGGCAAGAGGTATCGTCTCGCTGAGAGAGTATAAGGCAAGAGATATCGTCTCACTGAGAGAGTATAAGGCAAGAGGTATCGTCTCACTGAGAGAGTATAAGGCAAGAGGTATCGTCTCACTGAGAGAGTATAAGGCAAGAGATATCGTCTCGCTGAGAGAGTATATGGCAAGAGGTATCGTCTCACTGAGAGAGTATAAGGCAAGAGGTATCGTCTTTCTTCATGCAGGTCGGCGTTCAAACCCCAAC